>NC_136107.1:37352697-37643434 GCF_965212315.1 Lampetra planeri
CAAAAAAATGTTCCCCCAAAAAATGTCAAACTCACGCCTGAAAGCCGCGGGCGAACTTTGATTGGCGCGGAGTGGCACCTCGCGCGCGTACCCTAGTCGAGTACTCGCGGACTACCTCCTGCCTCCTCGCCGCGTCCTTCTACCCCCGAGTCTCCGTTACCCCGCCCCCCCTGCCCTCTTCCCCACCGTTCCCCCGCCCCCATCTCCCCAACCTAACCCTCCAACCTATAACCCACTCACCATCACTCGCCAACAGCCCACTGTGATCTTCACGCAGACTCGGATTCTGTTGTTCGAGCATTGAGCTAAATGCGTGGGGGGCGGTGGGGGGCGTTGGGAAGGGGGGTTATAATTCACTACGTCCCTCGTCTCTGCCTTCACTCATTTGCCGCAGCTTTGACGACTTCTCCCACTCCACCCCCTCCCCGACCGACACCCATCTTCTCCTGATCCTTCAACCCCATCTCTCCCCCTCGCTCTCCGCAGGCTTTCCCCCTCGGTCCTCCCTCTCCCCCACTCCTCACCAACGCTACCCCCCAAACTCCATCCCCACATTCTCTCTTCTCGCATCCCCGTCTCGCTCTCCAAACTCGGCCCCGCTCTCCCAACGCTCTCCCACCAATTCGTTCCCCTGCTCTCCCCAGGCTCTCCCCAGGCTTTCTCTCGGATCGATGCACATCCTGGGGGGTGGAGAGGGGGTCCCGCGCCCAGTAATAGCGGTCGCGTCCCGTGGGGTCCGACGGGAATCGCCCCGGGCACGTGATCCCCTCACCGCCAGCCGCCCCCGCTCTCGGAGTCACGGGGAACCCGGGCCCCACCTCCAACCACCAATCACCACGCACGCCCTTCTCCTGCTGCTGCTGCTGGCTAGGTACGGTGCGAAAGAAGTTCAACATAAATACAGGCTGATGCGACTGATGCTGCTACTGCTGAAGCTGCTAACACTGCTGCTGCTGATGAACATAATGCCGATGCTCATGCTGGTACAACAACCGCCATTCGCCATTTGACGTCACCACGGTGCCTGTGACGTCACCACGGCGTTTGTGTCAGGCTGTGTGCACTTTGAGGCCATCACGTGAAGTCCACGTGTCGAAGGATCGCTACTGGCAGCAGGTCACGGGACAGACCCAGGTGCCATGGGTTGACTGGCTGACATGACTGGCAAGCCTCTCTTCAGCGTGCTGGCAAGGCGATGTTGGCATAATCCTTGCCAGGACCTTTCCAGGCACACCGAGGAGGGAGATACCCCGGAAGGCGTTACAATCTGTGTGGTCCCCCTTCGTAAAGAGAGGGACCAACCAGGACATCCTTCCAATCCTTGCGGAACCCGTCCAGTGGTCCAGATTGGGGCAGTCTGCACATAAACGCCATCCTCTTTCAGCAGTTCGCTCTGGATCGCCTTCCGTACTTCTTCAACGGCAGCCCCAGCAGCGTCATCCTCACCGTGCCTCGTGATGGTATCTCGGCTGAAGGATTTCCCCTCCCCCAAGACCTCACAGTAATGCTCAGCAAACCAGAAAACCTGTTCCTCGGAGTTGGGAGATCGGATCACCGTTCTTTCCCCGCGAAGGATGGTGATAGGTATGGAGCAGCAAGGTACTATGTTGATTGAATTAAAGAGTGACTTGTGGTCACAGGTTACCGAAGTAGATTCCATCTCCTCAGCAACCCGTAACCACCACTCATCCTTGCAGCGCCACACGGGTCTCCGAACCTCCAAGCGAAGGCTGCGGTAAGCCTCCTCATTCTCCGACGTGGGATACTGCAGACTGTGAGAGTGGGCCTGTCGCTTTTTCTCAGCCAGCCGGAACACCTCCTCCGTCAGCGAGGGTCTATGGGGAGTTTCAACATACGTACTAGCACATGTGAAAGGAGGTCATAGAAAGCGTCCGACTCCTTTGGCATTGCCTGCATCCCTCCACTGATGTTCATCTTCGGTGGAGCGTAAACAACCACCACCACTCCTCGCCTCCCGTTGATGGGGAGGCGAGCCCAGAGTAGCCTGGGACTTACAGCTTCCCACACCTTACTATCACGCCCCCTTCATTATTTTGATCAGATGAAGAACCACTCTCTGTTATACTCTTAGGTTTTTTCGGTAAAGTCACGTTGGTAAAAATAAAAAATAAAAATAATAGAAATAATGATAGAAATAAAATAATAAATCACGACGTTTCGGAGGCAACACAAGTCTCCGTCATCAGGTGGGACCGTCACAGCTAAATTTACTGTATCCAGTAAATTTAGGCGGTGAGGGTTGTTGTTACTGGTAGGAACTTCCTGGTTACACCAGCTGACAGGGGATTATTGTGTCCGTCCGTCGTGCAGGGAGGGGCTGGGTGGAGAGGGAGGGGCTGGGTGTGGAGGGGAGGGTGGGGAGGGGCTGGGTGGGGAGGGTGGGGCTGGGTGGGGAGAGGAGGGTGGGGAGGGGCTGGGTGGGGTGGGGAGGGGCTGAGTGGGGGGTGGGAGGGGTGGGGCTGGGTGGGGAGGGGCTGGTCACCCCGTGGTGCCCTTATAAAACTCAACGTTTAACCTACTCACGCCGGCTTGTGCCCGCCCTCACAGTCGGGCATATTTGCGGAATACACCACGCCGCCGTTGACCCTGGCCATTGACCGAGCAATCCAACGTTCCTACCAGCTCCCTCCGCAGGAATGTGTTTTATTTTGTTGTTGTTTTATTTTGTTGTTGTTTTATTGTTGTTGCTGCACCCAGTGCGCGATGCGCGTGTGGTCACGGCAAGGCGATTTAGAGAGCGCGACGGACAGAGGTGAACAACACCGGCAGATGGGCAAACATGCAGACGGATTAGAGGGGCGAACACAATAGAAAGACAGAGGGACAGAGACACGCTCATACGGGCAGACAGACAGACAGGACGGAGAGACAGACAGGCAGACGTACATACAGGCGGACGGACAGATCGATCGATGGACAGACGGACGGACAAATATGCAGACGGAAAGATAGATAGGCACAGACGGACATGCACATGGATGGAGAGACAGACGGGCAGGGAAAACGAACGGTCACACAGGCAAGGCAATAGACAGATAGGCAGACAGGAGGATGAATGGACTGCGGGGCAGCTTGACTGACGGATATACTAAAAATAATAATAGTTGCCTTTTATTACAGAGTGAAATCCTGTGATTGAAAATCGATTTCGCGTTAGAGCTCTTGGAACCGTGCACGAGTTCACTTGATCGCCACGTTCAGTGTTTACTTCTCAACACGCAAAGCATACACCCTGTGCGGGTGTGTGTGTCAGCCTGTGTCTGCGTGTGTCAGCCTGTGTATGTGTACGTCAGCCTGTGCGTGTGTGCTAAAGCGTTTGCGCTACGAACCCGGCCACCCGAGTTCGATTCCCGCTCACGGCCAACCCCAGTGACGGTTATCTAAACCGGTCCTGGACCTCCCCTAGGTTGACTCAGGAATACCTGGTGCGGTGTGTAAACATCGCCACTGGGGAGACAAAGGCGGCCGAGCGTGGGGCTGGCCACCCACCTCCTCGTATGCCATGTCAGCCTTCATAGATGCTCGCTAATAGCACCTGCCCCAAGTCTGTTAAGGCTATACGGGGGATCTTTTTTTGTGCGGGTGGAGCGGTGGGGCAGTGGTTAGCGCAATGCGCTACGCACCCCAAGCAACCAGCAGAGTTCGATTCCCGCTCACGGACGATGACGAATATCCGAACCAGTCCTGGGCATCCCACCCCCACCCCACTAGGTACGGTGTGTTACAAACCGTTGGTCCTGGGGAGACAAAGGCGGCCCGGTGTGGTGCTGGCCACACCCCCCCCCCCACTCCTTATAGGTGCGCGGTTCCGGCCTTCAATAATCGATGCTCGCGAACAGCCCTTGGCCCCGACAACCGGTGAAAGGAATGCACGGGGGATCTTCGCACGGTTGGCTACGTACGGTGCGAACGAAGTTCAACGCGCATACGTACTGCCCATAGACTAACACCACTCACAGACTCAACACTGCCCATAGACTAACACCACTCACAGACTCAACACTGCCCATAGACTAACACCACTCACAGACTCAACACTGCCCATGGACTCAACACTGCACCTCCGATTAGCACGGGTCGCTACGTACGGTGCGAAAGAAGTTCAATGTACACGCATAATTGTCGCTGCTGAATATGTCACGTGAGTCACGTGTCCCAGGCCCAGTGTGGACCCCGCGCGCATGCAAACAACAACACGCGTGCATCCCCTTCCTCCATCGCCTTGATTAATTGTGCTATTGCCAGAGCTCGGGACCCATTAATGGGATTGGCTCCTTTAATTACTCACCGATTTCTGATCAGACGTGGATCGATAGCCGAGTGCCCGGAACGTGAAGCAGTTTCCTAATGCGGGCCCGCCTGGACGCGCGCGCAACTTGAACGCTGTCGAGTTTTTTACACGAAAGGCAAAGTTGACCCGTGTAGCCCACGCAGGGATGGTGGGGCAAGTGCCATCAGCGAGCGCCTATTGAAGATGGCACGGCGCGCGACGGTGATGGATGGGCAAAAAGCACCACGCCTCTGACCGCCTTTGTCTTCCCAGTGCTGATGTTTACACGGAGCGCCGGGTATTAATTTTGTTTAAGGCTGAGTCGAACTAGAGGTAGGTACAGAACCGGTTCAGATATTCATCATGGATGTCGGTTGGCTGTTAGCGGGAACGACAACCTTGCTACCACCAACAACCACGCCACCGCCAGCCACACCAACAACCACCCCACCATCAACAAGCACACCGCCATCTGACACAGCAACAACCACACCACCATCAACCACCCCACCACCAACAACACCACCATCAGCCACCACACCACCATCATCAGCCACCACACCACCAACACCACCATCATCAGCCACCACACCACCAACAACAACACCACCATCAGCCACCACACCACCAACAGCAACACCACCACCAGCCACACCAATAACCACACCACCAACAACCACACCACCACCAGCCACACCACCACCACCAACCACACCACCAACAACGCGAACATCAACAACGAACGCAAGCAATTACAGCCGCTGTCGGGGCTCTGCATGGGATCGCTGACTCGGCAACCACCACCCCCACCCCCCACCGCTGCCCCTGGCCACAACACAGCCCCCCACAACCACCCCCACCCCCACCCCCCACCCCCCACTCACCCCCCCCCCCACCACCACCCCATCGCCCCCCACCCACCCACATCTTTCCTTCAGCTGGCTTCTCTCTTCCACACAATTAGGAAGGGCTATGATGTCCTTAATTAACCACAAAGACCCCCCCCCAAAAAACGGGGGGGGGGGGGGGGGGGCGGCAGGCAGTGCTGTCCGCAATAGATGCAAGAAAATGGAACATTGGTGGCAGGGGGAGTCAAGGGGTGGGAGGGAAATGTTTTTGTTGTTGTCCAGGCTGTGTCGATAATTCGCGTTGTTTTCACCATACTTCACCAGTCTGGTCAAGTGCGGGTTGGTTCAAACGGTGGAACGGGGGGGGGGGGGGGGGGGTACCAGTTCAGATATTACTCGCCACTGGTGCTGATGTTACTATAGGAGAGCCGGAGAATCGAACCGAGGTTGCTAGTTTATCTCTTCATCCATGTACGACATACAACTATAAACAATTGTTTATTTTACCAGGTAAGGCCCACTGAGCGATTACAGCTTCTTTTCAGAAGCGACCTGGCCACAAATGATAACTCAGCAAAGTGGCTCATCAACAGGAAAATGATAGCAACCAATAACTCTAAACGCGTGATGTCGATTCTAAATGTGGAAGGAAAAACCGGAGAACCCGGAGAAAAATCTCATGCTCTCGCGAGGAGAGCATGTAAACTCCAAATACACAGCAGGCGTCAGGGTCGGGATTGAACCAACGACCTCCTGCATACCAGGCGAGGTAGTTAACATCTCACTGTGGCACTGAATTGGATCCACTCCGGCCCGCGATTCCTCGCAACGTAGCCTCGCGCGGGCGGTTCAGCTAAAAGGAGCGCAACGCGGTGCGGCTGTGATCCAGCATGCGAGGGTTGCTGGATCGCGGAAATATTGTGTGGTGGGGGTTTTCTCCGGCCAGAGGAATGGAGAATTTCCACCACTGGCTCAGGCCTGTAAACAGGCAATGAGCCACAGCCAATCGCCCCCCTTCCCTCGCTCTAGCACACATCATGCTCCACGCTGAGCGATCTTGCTGCTCATACCTGATGATTGCTAAACATGTCTCGCTTGGCAACATGCTGCACCATGGAACGTGAATGTTGTGTGCAGCCTGTGCGTGTGTCAGTGGCTGCGTTCGCTGGGTCATGCAGCCCGCATGCCCAGCCCCCGCATGCCCAAGCAGTTTCTGTTTGGCTGGATGAGGCTAAACGGGCACGACACGGGCTGGAAAACAGATGGGCTGATGCGGTACAGGATGATGTGGAGCTGAGTGGACTTGCCAAAGGCTGGTCTCAGCGGTGTTAAGATCGGCCTCGATGGAGGAGGCTCGTGAAGGACGCTAGTGGCCAGTTGGAGGCAGTCGCCCTCCAACAACGGACGACAGACAAGCAACGTTTACAAAAACAAGCGGAGCGCCAGGCAGCAAAAGTGCAGTGGGGAGCACAGGTGATGCATCTGCCAGTTATCGTAGTCAGTCAACCCATGACACCTGGGTCTGTCCCGTGACCTCCTGCCAGCGAGCCATCGACACTTCGTGTGGACTCAGTGCACCTAGCCTGGCACAAGCGCTGTGATGTAGCCGCCACTTAGCGGCGAATGGCAGCCGTTGCACCACACACTCAACAGTGCAGTTGACAAAAATAATTTATTCGTGAAAAACTGGGAGACGGCAACACGTACACGCACACAAACGCACGCACAAAGACAAAGACCCCCGTATAGCCTTAACAGACCGTTGAGGAAAGTGCTGTTAGCGAGCACCTATGGAGGCTGACACTGCACACGCGGGGGTGGGTGGCCAGCACCAAGCCCCTCAGCCTTTGTCTCCCCAGCGGCGATGTTTACACACCGCACCAGGTACTCATTTGAGGCTGAGTCAACCTATGGGAGGACCAGAACCGATTCAGATAATCGTCACCGGTGTTGGCCGTGAGCGGGAATCGAACCCGGGTCGCCGGGTTCGTAGCCCAACCCACGAACCGCTGCGCCATACGCAAGTACACACGCTTCTCCCCAGCGCTATCGCCGCTAAACCAGAACCACCGAATAACAGTCGCAAATACGCAAACCGACACGCAAATCGCTAAAGAACGATTCTCAACACGCCGCAAGATCCGATCCGATGCGCGCAGGGCGCAAGCGCGGGGACCGATTTGAGAAGCGACGAACCGACGACGTCGCCGCCGCCTCGCTCAGTAGCAGTCGGCGCCGTCGAGCAGGGCGCCGTCGCTCGAGGCGAGGATGTCTCGCAGCAGCGAGGCCGGGCCGCTCTGCACGTAGTCGCTGCGCCTCTCCAGCTC
The DNA here is from genome assembly GCF_965212315.1 of Lampetra planeri. Taxonomy (NCBI): domain Eukaryota; kingdom Metazoa; phylum Chordata; class Hyperoartia; order Petromyzontiformes; family Petromyzontidae; genus Lampetra; species Lampetra planeri. Next base: position 37,360,164 of record NC_136107.1, read on the forward strand.
GTCGCGCAGCGCCGGCAGGTCCAGCCGGCGCAGGTCGTCAGTCGCGTCCGCTGACGCATCCCCTCCGTCGTCCGCGTCCCCGCCGGCTCCCCCCCGACGCGGCGCGACGCCGGCGTCGGCCAGCGCCATGAGCGCCGCGCAGGCCTTGCTGGCGGCCGGCCGGTCGCAATCGCGCAAGGCCGCCACCAGCACCGCCAGCGCCGGCGCAGGTCCGCCCGCCGCCGGACCGGCCGGCTCGCGCGCCAGCAGCGTGGCCGCCGCCTCCCAGAACTCCAGCGCGTTCACCTTGACCTCCCAGTCGGGGTCGCGGGCGGCGGCGCGCAGGGCGGCGCCGGCGGGGCCCGTCCGCGCCGGCGGGGCCGAGGCCAGCGCCAGCAGCGGCGCCCGCAGCGAGCCGCCGGCGCGCAGGCACGCGGTGAGGACCCGGCAGGCGGCGCGGCGCGGGAAGCACTCGGCGTCGCCGGAGAGGACGTCGCACAAGCGGCCGAGGACGTCGTCCTGCGGAGACGGTCGCCAGGAGCGAACGTCACCACTCGCAAGCCAACAATGTAGCGCCGAAGCGGCCAACGGCGGCCGAGTGGTAGGCCCCGTGGAAGGCACACGCATCCAAGCACCGCTATCCAGGCTCAATTTATAGCGATAATAATAATAATAATTGACATTTATTTGTAAGGCGCCTTCCACTCATGTCTCAGCGCGCCACCATCGCCACCACCACGAGCCACGCTCCTCCCTCTGTGGGCCAGGGGTAGATGGCGAATCGGGGCGACCGCCCCGGGCCCCGCGTTCTGGGGGCGGGGGGGGGGCCCGCACTTCGGGATCACGGTGTCAGATGTAATACTGCCAGTTACGTTTGAAGGCGGTGGGGGGGGGGGGGGGCCCACACGGTGGGATTTGCCCCGGTATCCGCAATACCGCCCCCCCCCCACCCCCCCTATGGACGGGCCCTGTCTGTGGGAACCCTGCCTCTCAAGTGCTGCAGAATTGCCAACCATAGGCCAGTCACCCAATGACTGCACACACCCGAGTCAACCCAGCCCAACCAGAATTGAACCCTCGACCTACCGATTTGCTGGCCGCTCGCCCTGCCGCGGGAGCCGGGGTCAAATCCAACAACAACTAAATAAATAAACAAGCGAAAAACAGCGCGGTGATGAATGCGGCGTGTCGCCGTGGCGACCGTCGAAGGAGAGTGGGGGTGTGCGGGCGGGGGGTGGGGAGCGGTCGGGAGGGGGGAGGGGGTGCCGTGCGAGCGTCGTTCACCTCCGTCAGGTGAAGGGCGGCCAGAGCGCGGGCCCAAGCGGCGCCGTCTCCGCCCAGCGCCATCGCCCCCAGCGCCACGACGGCGCTCGCGCGCACGTAGGCCTGCGCGTCCGACAGCCGGTGCCACGCGGCGCCGGCGTGCAGCCCGTGCCGCGCCAGCCACGGCGCCAACGCCGACCCCGGTGCTGCTGCTGCTGCTGCGGGGGAGAGGCGAGACGGCGGCGTGGGGAAGGACGGGGATGGGATTTGGGGGGAGGGTGGAGGAGATGTGTTGTGGGGCGGGGGGGGGGATTGGGGGGGGGGGGGGCGGGGGTGTGAGTTGGTGACCGCTGGACCCTGGTGGGCGTTGGCGAGAGTTGCGGCGTCAGCAGCAGCAGCAGCTAGCGCCCCGCGGTGATAAACAGCGTGATTTATTGAACCGCTCCTGTGCGGACAATGCGAGAGATCGGCCAATGAGCACGGGCGGACGCCGCATGCACTCACCCCACACGTGCACACGCACACACACGCGTGGGCGTTTGCACACACACACGGAGACAACAATTCCCTCCCTACCCCTATAGCTGTACAGACAGATGGGGCAAGTGCAGTTAGCGAGCACCTCTTCAGGCCGACGTGCAGTACGATGGGGTTGTGCGTGGCCAGAGCCACTCCCGGCCGCCTTTGTCTCCCCGGTGCTGCTGTTTGCAAGCTGCGCCGGGTGCTCGTTCAAGGCTCGATTAACCTAGGTGGAGGCCCCCGACCGGTGCGGATATCGCTCGCCACCGATGTTTGCCCGTGGCCAGGAATCGAACTGAAGTGTCGCCGGGTTCACCGCTAAGGGCCAGCGATGTCACGACAGTGCTTGTGCCAGACTAGGTTCATCCCATAAACAGATACCCCCCACTTGCTCAGTCACTCATGCACTCACACACTCGCTCAGTCACTCATCCACTCACACACTAATTGCATCCCTCATTCATGTACTCACTCATCCCCTTGCTTACCCACCCACCAATGCACTACCTCCCTCACTCACCCACTCAAGCATCCACTCACCAACTCATTCACTACACCCCTCACTCACCCACCTACCAACCCACTCATTCACTTCCTCCCTCACTCACCCTACAACTCATTCACTCCCTCACTCACCCACCCACTTACTACACCCCTCACTCACACACCTATCCGCCTACTCGTACACTACCCCACTCGCTTGCTCATTCGCTCGCTTGCTCGCACGCACGCACTCGCTGACCCGCGCGTTGAGCGGACGGTGGCAGATGCGCGCCGGAGGGGAGGGGGGCCTCACCGCGGGGACTCGCCGAGACCCCAGCCGCCAAAAACTCCAGCGACGAGTCGCGTACCTCCCAGCGGGTGTCCTCCAGTCGCAGCGCCAGCACGCGGACCAGAGCTGGCGGTGAGGCACGGCGTGGGTACACGGGGGTTGGGAGCAACGCGGTGGGGGAGGGGGGGGGGTTAAAGGTCTTGCGGCGGTGCGGTTGTCGGAAGAGGGGGGGTGATGAGTGGGGGGCGGCGATGGTTATCCACACGCACACAAAGATAAAGATCCCCTGTGCAGCCTGAACAGGCTGTCGAGGCAAAGTGCCGTTAGCGAACGCCTGCGAATGACGGCTCGGTGCCTGGACGGTCGCATCTGTCTGCCCAGTTTGACGCACCGCACCTGGTATTTTCTTAAGGCTGAGTCGACCTAGGGGAGACCTTGGACCAGTTGAGATACATTGTCTCACCTGTGTACGTTCACTACTCCACGTGTTCTTTTTACCGTTTCTCGGCGATGGCCATTGGTGTTTGTCGGAAAGGTCGATGCGGTTGGAGTTGGGGTGCGGTTGCCTGATCTCAACCGCCCAACCACAAAATCCTCTTTCGTGTCCAAACAAACGGTAATTAGCTCACGGATCGACCCAGCTCGTCATCAGCCATGCTCAATCGACTGCCGGATGAGGGCCTCCCTCACGGTCCCGCGATGCAAAGATCCACCCAGCACCCGCAACCCGCACGCGACCTAAACGTCAGTCGCTCCATCTCCCGCGGCGGGCATTTCTCCTTGGGTGTGCGTTTGAGCCACGCCTGCCTCGCAGTTTCAGTGGGATTTACATCCCCGGTTCCATGAATAGGGGAGCTACCAGTGGTGAAAGGATCCGCACGCTGGACTTGCAATCCAAAAACCACCGTCTTACACCACTCCCCCCCACAACCGGCCCCCCACCAGCCTGTCCACAGTTATTCTATAATCGGCAGGTCACGCACGGTGAGGCAAAGCGTGGCAAAGTTCTCCCACCGATTCCAACAAGCCCGGCCAGCGTGATTAAAAAATCAACCGAGTACCGTCCTCGAGCTCCCACCAGCAGGAGGCCCCTTCCGCCTGCATGGGCGCGAGTAGGAAATTGCAGGGGCTGCACCTGCGCCTGACCAGCAACGACGAGTGAGCGAGCGAGACTCGAGCGAGGAGCGGCCGCGTCGCTGTGCCGCGGCGAGCGAGGCTTTTTCCGCCGCTCGATCTAAACACGCGGAATTTTAAAGCGGGACGTCGCTCCCCCAGCGAGACGCGGATCCACCTCCCCCCCCCCCAACTCCTACCCCCCTCACCGCCTCCCCCCCCAGCCCCTCCCTCCCGCACCCCACCGCACGCCTCGCTCGTCCCGTCGTGTGAGCGTTGCGGAAACACCTCGCTCCGCGCGCGTGCGCCACGACTAAAAAAAGTCAAGTAATAAACATCCCATCGGCGGTGGCGGCGCGGCCGGCGAGCCGGGAGCCGCCCCTTGCTGCCATTTCGCTCGGCTCGGTGGCCTCAATAAAACGGGAGGAGGAATGGAGGGAGACGCTCGCCCGCCCGCCCGCCCGCCCGCGCGCTCGCCGCCGCAGTAAAGCTGTCATAGCACCATTGATTTTCTTTGCTCGGTGGAGGCCTCTCTCTTATGGCTATTGACCCGCGCGGGGAGGGCCTGATTGAAAACTTTGCGTCGCGATATTTAATTGCACGCTTTACTACGTGCGCGATGTGTGTGTGCGTGCGATGTGTGTGTGCGATGTGTGTGTGTGTGCGATGTGTGTGTGTGTGCGTGCAATGTGCGTGTGTGTGTGTGCGATGTGTGTGTGTGTGCGATGTGTGTGTGTGTGCGATATGTGTGTGCGATGTGTGTGTGTGTGTGCGATGTGTGTGTGTGTGTGCGATGTGTGTGTGCGATGTGTGTGTGTGTGCGATGTGTGTGTGTGCGATCTGTGTGTGTGCAATGTGTGCGTGTGTGCGATGTGTGTGTGTGCGATCTGTGTGTGTGCGATGTGTGCATGCGATGTGTGTATGCGATGTGTGTGTGTGCGATGTGTGTGTGTGTGTGTGAGCATGATGTGTGTGTGTGTGTGAGCATGATGTGTGTGTGTGTAAGCACGATGTGTGTGTGTGTGCGATGTATGTGTGCGATGTGTGTGTGTGTGCGATGTGTGTGTGTGTGTGCGATGTGTGTGTGTGTGTGCGATCTGTGTGTGTGCGATGTGTGTGTGTGTGTGAGCATGATGTGTGTGTGTGTGTGAGCACGATGTGTGTGTGTGTGTGCGATGTGTGTGTGCGATGTGTGTGTGCGCGATGTGTGTGTATGCGATGTGTGTGTGTGTGTGATGTGCGGCGGAGGGCGGGGGGAGGGGGGTAAGTTGGGAGGGGGGGCCAGGGGGAGGGTGATGGAGCCGTTTGGCGAGACTCGGAAACCGTCTCGGCTGCCTTGGTAAAGCAGCGCTAACGCAAGGGTGATGGTGGTGGTGATGGTGATGGTTGTGATATGGTGGTGGTTGTAATGGTGGTGGTCGCGAGGACGGTGTTGGTGGTTGTGGTGCAATCCGCTGCTGGATGACAGCCTTCCCACACCATGCAGGTTAATTGACCGTACGTGAAACTGCACCACGCTGGCCAGCACGGGCCAGTGAAGGCAGCCCCCCTGAAAGCGCACAGAGACACACACAGACACGGACTCACCATCCTCCGTGTCACTTGTCAGCCAGGCCGGGCCCCGCTCAGGCTCCAGCCAGCGCTGAAGGGCCCGGAAAGCCTTGGCGATGACCTACTCACACGGGCAGCAAATAGACAAAAGACAGAGGTAAAGATCCCCTGTATAGCTGTAACAGACTGTTGGGGCAAGTGCTGTTAGCGAGTAGCACCTATGAAGGCCGGCATGACACACAAGGGGGTGGGTGGCCAGCACCACACCCAGCGGCCGCATTCATCTCCCCAGTGTTTAAGTTTACACACCACACCAGGTACTCATTTGAGGCCGAGTCAACCTAGGGGAGGCCCAGGACAGGTTCATATATCCACCACCGTAATTGGTCGTGAGCGGTTCCCAGCGCAGGAAGAGACACACGCACGCACACAGCCGTGATCGTCCTGGTGCCACAAATGGGTCATGCTTGTGACTCCATCGAATTTGTATTCTGGGGTCAGAATACGAGCAGGGTTAGGGGTCAGCGTTGCCCGCCTGCGCAGTGGTTCCTTTGCAGATGCACGCCTAGGCCGCATTCCGAACTGCCCCATAACGGTGCGGAGCAGGACATGAATCAGAATCATAATGTTCTATCCTGGAGAAATCCGATGAGCTACAACGTACTTTTTTTCACAGATGTCCACGTGATAGGAAAGGGTGCAACAACCTCGTTCAGACTGGCTTCCGTTAACATGAAGACACGAGCCAATCAGCCCAGTAGGCTAAGTCCCAGCAGCACCGCGGCTATAGGAATAGAAGCATTACGCCAACTGCCGAGGGTGAGCGAAGGACGTTTAAACTACCACAGGCAGGGGCTTAAAATAATATATTGCATTCTCACCCCGGGGTTAGAATTCTACTGGGGTCAAAATACAACTCGCGCAGGCGCCGTTCAAAGGTGGTATCTGTGTGTGTGTGTAGGACACGCATGTACGTTTGTGAAGTGTAACGGTTGGCGAGCAAGGCTACGAACCCGTCGATCCGAGTTCGAGTATCACTGGGGAGACAAAAGTGGCCGGGCAAGGTGCTGGCCACCCACCCCCTCGTGTGCTGTGCTGGCCACACCACGTCCTATGAAGGCCAAAACGGGCATGTGCTCACTCACGGAACTTGCCCGGAACGGTCTGTTCAGGCTATGTGTGTGGAAGTGTGTGTGAGCGGTAGTGTAGCTGTTTGCGTACTGCGCTACGAACCCAGCGACCCGGGTTTGATTCCCGCTCACGGCCAACACCAGTGACGATTATCTACACTGTTCCTCAACCCAATCCTTAAATGAGTACCTGGTGCGGTGTGTAACCATCGCCACTGGGGAGACGAAGGCGTGCTGCTGGCCACTCACCCCCTCGTGTACTGCTCTGGCCTTCATAGGTGCTCGTGAACAGCACTTACCTCAACAGTCTGTTAAAGGCTACACAGAGGACGTTTGTCTTTGCTGTTGTTGTGTGAGCGCACATCGGTGCCGCCGGCGCACGGCCGATCGTGGGCGGCTGGCGCCATCGCCGGGCGAACGCGGCCGGGAAAATGCGAGGAGCGAGGTCAGAGCGGCGCTTACGCTGGGGTCGGCATCCGGACTGCCCAGGCACCCGAGCAGAACCTTCACCACCGCACGTCCGAGGGCATCTTCGCCTGCCCGTGACGCACGCACGCACAGACACGCCCGCGTAGACACGTGAACGCACAGACGCGAATACTGTACGGACAATCGTGCACAACAACGACAGCCTGCCACTGTAGTGTTGCGTCGAACTTGGAGCCATATCTGACAGGAGAGGCACGTTTCCTTCCCGACAAACACGTGGCAGTTCAAGCAAGCCTGCCTCTGCTGCTGGCGAGACGCTGGAATGTCGAAACCGGTCCGGTTCTTTCTCGTGTTTAACCAACGGCCGCTGAAATGATGCATTCACACCCAGAAGGCCGTGTGGCTGATGTGATGTGTGGGAGAGAGAAAAAAAACGCATCTCTTGCACAACGCCGAGGTTCTCCTAGCACCCTGCAGGTTAGCGAACACATGCTACACGATGGCTTATTTCGCGTTTTTAATTTTTATTTGATCTCTCCCCGTCTCTCCTCACACGCTTCTTTCTCACTTCGCTCTCTCTCGCTCTCTCTCTCTCTGGAGTCTTCTCCAAGACAAAAGTGCGACAGATTTTTCAACAAAAACTTTCACCACAAACAGGGGTGGGGGGTGGGGAAATTCCTCTGCCTGGGGGTAAATTGTCAAATAACCAAGGCAATCAAGCACTAATTGGAGACACCCTCGCTCGTAATGAATTCGTGTCGCCTAATCGGCAGTAACGAACGGCGTGGGCGGCACGACGACAAAGGAGCCGGGGGGCGGGTCGGAGTGTAGGTGGCACGCGGATAGTAGTACTTGCCGTCACGGTGAGAGATATACTTGAGGTGGTGCACCGGGTGCAGAAATGTGTTCCAAGCTGCCTCCCCCACCCCCGCCCCACCAAAGCAGACCTGGCTGCAATTAAGCCCAGTACTTAGGCAGAGACGCATCGACCTTTGCAGAGGCCCACAGGCTGCATTGCAGACTCGCGGAGACCCATACACTTACATAGAAGAGCGTCACCTAGACTCATAGAGGACCCCGTAGACTTACACAGGGCTTCACTGTGTGCGGAACATACATGTAGACTGGAGTATATGTGGCAGGTCGGGAGGTGGCATGTGACGAGTAGTCGCCACATCCATTAGCGAGAGGCAGAGGTGGGACAAAGTCATTGTTATGCAAGTCCAAGTCGAGTCGCAAGTCATCAAATTCATGACTCGAGTCTGACTCGAGTCCAAGTCACATGACTCGAGTCCACATCTCATAGGTGGGACAAAGTCATTGTTATGCAAGTCCAAGTCGAGTCGCAAGTCATCAAATTCATGACTCGAGTCTGACTCGAGTCCAAGTCACATGACTCGAGTCCACATCTCATAGGTGGGACAAAGTCATTGTTATGCAAGTCCAAGTCGAGTCGCAAGTCATCAAATTCATGACTCGAGTCTGACTCGAGTCCAAGTCACATGACTCGAGTCCACATCTCAGAGGTGGGACAAAGTCATTGTTATGCAAGTCCAAGTCGAGTCGCAAGTCATCAAATTCATGACTCGAGTCTGACTCGAGTCCAAGTCACATGACTCGAGTCCACATCTCAGAGGTGGGACAAAGTCATTGTTATGCAAGTCCAAGTCGAGTCGCAAGTCATCAAATTCATGACTCGAGTCTGACTCGAGTCCAAGTCACATGACTCGAGTCCACACCTCTGGCGAGAGGTTTACTGGAGATGTGGTGTCCCGCTTGTGGAAATATTTGCTGCGTAGCCGACGTGGACAGACCTGGCTGAAATGAATCGCTGGATTCATGTCAGCGTCAGTTGGCAGAGGGGGGTGGGGGGGGGAAATGAATATTCATCACCGCTCGTTTGGCTCAATTATTATGACAGCCAGGCCACCGCTCTCGTAAGAAGCAGTGCATCACCCTGCATCGGACAACGGCCTCGGAAGGTGACGTCACTGGACCGCTTCTAAGGCCACGTCGGATCGCTTGAAGGGATCTCGGCAGTTGTTATGTCGCAGCCGCTTCTCGTGAGCGATGGGTCGCACCGCTCAGCGAGAGATGCGAACGGATTCTAACGCTTCTTGACGCGACGTCGATAGCGCAATCGGCCAAAATGAGGGGCGGAACGGATTTCTTCAGAGGATTAAATTAATAAACGATGGCGCAGCGGGTATTAATCAAGAGGCGGTGGGGGTTGGGGGTGGCAGGGGGTTGGAGGATGGCAACATTAACCTCAAATCCCCCTCCGTCGCTCACCCTTTTCAAACAAAAGTCGCGGACCGCAGTTTACATGTTTTACGTCCACCGCCCGCGTTCCCACCTCCTACTTGGACCGCGGCTACTCGGCCGGCACCACCCGCCCGCGGTCACCACCCGAGGCGGCGGAAGAGTAGAGGCAGCGATTCCTTTATACGGCCAAATAAAAGTGAATTACGCGAGAGCCATTCCCAAATGATTGGATCATCCCCGCATTCACTTTTACTGGCCACATAACGACACCGGTTGCCACTAAAGATTTCGGGCTTTCTCAGCGAAGGCGGCACGCGGCCCGTGGTTGATGGCGTCACTTGGCACGCGGGCCCAGGAGCCCGGCTAAACGGTCACCCGGCGCCCCTGTGCCAACGCCGCTCATCGTGCGCGTGATGCTGCCCAACCGTTAACGTCTCGATCAGAGCTTTCTAGATGAGAGCTTCACGCAATTCTAGATCAGAACGTCTCAGAATTTTAGATCAACGTTTTTCAAGATTCTCAATCAGAGCTTCTCGGAATTATAGGTCACAGCTTCTCAGAATTCAGCCCAATGTCGTCAGATTCTGAGTACTCGCATAAGCCACCATCGTGCATAATCAGGAGTTAGAAGCTATACTCTAAGGTTTTTTCGGTAAAGTAACGTAGGTAAAAATACGTGACTTAAACGAAAAAACCTAAGAGTATGAATCCTTGCAGTCACGAAAGCCTCAAATCTAGAGTTAGAAGCTACTTCGGGAATACTTTGTGGGAAATAGAAGGCGGTGCTGCAAAATCAACTGTTGTACTGTTCCACGCTCGCATGTCTTTGCTCCCTACCTTCTTCACTAACCAGCACTGACCAGCGTGGTGAAGTATGGTAAACAACCCCCAACGGCCCGCACGGCATGTATTGACAAGAGGGCTGTGCACACGCTCATGATGACAATTTCACTATTCCCGAGTAAACCCTCGCCGAGTCTCAACTCTCTTTTTACAAGAGGGCGCTGCTACATTGGGACGTTGGGCCACGATTTCCATTCGTGGCGAGAGTTGGGCTTCTCGACTAGTCGTCCCGAGTTGTGAGGCCGTGACCAGCTAACGGGCCGAGAAACCGGCCAATGAACGCGACGGCACGGGCGGCTCTCCCCTCCTCGCACACTTCACAGAGGCGAGCGTCGTGCGTCTTGCAAGACAACAGAAGGAGTTGCATGAAATGCGAATAATCAAACTTGGAAGAGCGGGAGCGAGCGGGGCGGGCGAGTGGGCGCGTGAAGGACGATCATTTCCAGTGGCAACCCCGCGCGGGAATAATTCGGGATCCCATTAAGACTTTTTTTTTTATTAAAACTTCAAAGACGATTGTCGGGTCCAAAAAAACTTTGTTTAAATATTAACGGCAACTATTTTATTATTTATGAGGTCATCTGCTGTCCTCAAACTTGGCCGCGTTTGAAAGTGGTGGTGGGGTGGCAGCGACGAGCTGCGGCAGTTGCGGGCGCCGCCGACACCGACGCCGCAGCGCCGCGTCGGCACAAAACGAGGTCGGTCGATTCCTCAAGACATAGCGCCAGACGGGATTTCGTAATGATTGCATGTTTTTTTGTTTGCTAATTATTACTATTATTATTTTGTTATTTGCGCAGTGCAAGGCGCTCCGTAATCGTCTCGTTGCGCCGCGTTAGTTCTCCGAGGCGCTAAAAAATTAAGGGGCACGAAGGCTCTATAATTATTCATTACCGCTGCGATTCACGACACAAGTTGCACGTGTGTGTGCGTGTGTTGTGCGAGTTAGCACGCCGAGCTACCAAGCTGGCGACTCAAGTTCGATTCCCGCTCACGGCCAACACAAGTGACGATTATCCCCTAGGTCGACTCGGCCTCAAAATGAGTACCTGGTGCGGTGTGTAAACATCGCCACTGGGGAGACAAAGGCGGTCGGGCGTGGTTGCTGGCCACCCACCCCCTTGTGTGCCATGCCGGCCTTCATAGGTGCTCGCTAACAGCACTTGCCCCTACAGTCTGCTGAGGCTATACGGGAGATCTTTGCTTTCATATTTTTGTGCAAGTGTGTGCAAGTTATCGTGATGATTACAGAACCTATCCACACGTACATCGATCTTATTTCACACTGTGCGTGGCCAATCGTGCCAATCGGAGGTGCGGGGAAAAGGACAAACTAAAGCACAATAACCAGCTCTCAAGAAATTCGTTTTCAATCTAGATTTAAAAGTGCATGGCTCCAGTGGCTTCCTAAGATGGCTAAGTGGGTGTGCGCGCGCGGGGAGCGGTGGTGCAGTAGTTAGCGCGGCCACTCCGAGACTGTGCACCCGAGCTCTGACCAGCGTGGTGAAGTATGGTCAAACAACTCCCGTGACCAAGGGAGTGTGGGAAGGCCTTCATCCTCATATTATCATAGCACGAATCCTGTTTTGTCTCGGTGACATGGCGGAATATTATTGAGATTAATCCACATATTTCCATAAGATTTTTACTGTGTATGCAAGTACTGTTGCATACGTGAGTGAAGTTGTGCATGAGTGTTGTGTTTACGTGTGTTGTGCATGCAAATATCATTGTGTATACGAGTGCTGTGTATATATGTCGTGTTTACGAGTAATGGTGTGTATTAGTATAGTTGTGCATCAGTGCAGTGTTTATACAATTGTCATTATGTATACACGCGTCAATGTGTATACGAATTATCGTTGTGTATGTTTGTTGTATGCGAGTGTTGTTGTGTATACAAGTGTCGTATGCATAATCAACGTTTTTGGGTTTGATCCCGTTACTTATAAATGTGTCGTAACCCTCCACCACCCGACACGGCCAATCAGCAAAAAAGTGTCACGTTGACAAAAGACAAATAGTTCACTGCTTTAGCCCACCGGTGTGTTGAAGCGTGAAACAATCGGGAAATTCGCCAGAATTGCCCAATGCTGCTGGATGCAATTGCCAGTGAAACGTCGTACCCAAAAATTGTAAATGTGGTGGTTTCACGCTTCAACACACCGGTGGGCTAAAGCAGTGAACAATTTGTCTTTTGTCAACGTGACACTTTTTTGCTGATTGGCCGTGTCGGGTGGTTGGAGGGTTATGACACATTTATAAGTAACGCGATCTAAGCCAAAAACTTTGATTATGAATAATATTGGTCGCGAAAGCCTACGTGTTAAAGTGTCGTATGTATCAGTGCCATTGTGTATACCAGCGTTATCGTATATCCGAATGTCGTTGTGTATACAAGCATCGTGTTCATTACCTTCCGTTGGTGCGGCCAGGGCAGCCAAGCAGTCAAGCCCCACCCTCTGCACTCGCGAGCAGCCAATCAGAAACAGCGCCAGCCGCCCTCCTGTGGGAGATTGTGGGAGGTCTAGGCCGAGGCTGAGGGCGACCACGCGGCACACGCCCTCGGTGGCCGCCGTGGCCTCCGCACGTCCGAGTGTCCGCTCCTGCACGGGGGAAGGGGAGGCGGCGAGGGGGTGCGTGGGGTCGCAAAACAACAGCGCAATTAGGCCAGGCTCATTAAGGTTCCCTTCCCTTTCATCAGGAACTCAATATCGTCCCCCGTGATCATTTGAAGTCACGCCAAGCCCCTTTGGACCCATGCTCTTAACGTTAAACAATGCGAATTCAACCCCGATTAATCTTGGGAGAGCTGAATGGAGTTCAAAAGAGCTCGCAAACAAACGCCCTGCGAAAGACCCAATGCAGAAGATCCCTGGTTTTGATCTTCCGTGAAGCTCGTGGTCCAACCTTAATCGCATCCACTGCACAAACCGTGGCAGATGTGAGTGCCTGATGCACAAATGGAAAATTTTAAACTCTCCAGCAATGTGCTACTGTGGTCATCCAGAACAGACCGTACAACGTATAACAATGCAAAACAATGCAATAATGTCAGATCCACAAATACGAAGGAGACATCACGGCGATAAACTCCGCGGCTCCCAACGCGGCTATCTGGCTTGACCACCTCGATGTGAAATTGTTGCTCTGCATCTACATCAGCAGCCGTACGGAGGAAGAAGATTAAAGATACAATATTCCTGAGAGACTCAACCGGAATACAAGTACGGCGAAACCTTGCCCAGCGCAGGGCAAGGTTCTTGAAAACTGACCGCAATCGACAAACCCGTGATCCGCAAAATCAAAGGCGCGTGGGAAAAAATAGGACCGGGTTCTCGGTTTGCAATAAAACACCACTTCCCTTTTGTTTCATGCTCCCCTACATGAACCCAAACGTGAAACAGGAAGTATATTTCAACGTAAAATGTTTTCTACAGTGTTAAATATAACCTGTAAAGTAAATCAACTATAAACAGTTTTTTGTTTGACCAGGTAAGGCACGCCGAGCGATATGGCTGGTCACAAATGATAGCTCACCGAAGTGACTTATGTGGAAATGTATAGCAGCCACATAATATAAGTGCTTGCCTCTAAACGTGGAGGGAAACACCGGCGGACTTGGGAGTACATGCAAACTCCAAATATACAGCGGGCGTCAGAGTCGGGACTGAACCCACGACCTCCTGTATACCAGGCGAGGTAGTTAACATCTTCCCACAGTGGCGCCCCAAATGTATGCATGTACAATATTGTACGCAATCGTGCGGTTGAACCTCGCCGCCTCGCTGGCGAACACGTTAACTGGCACCTGCGACGGGCGTCAAGGGTGCAATCGGCGAACTGTATCTCAATAAATTTGGCGCGAATGGTCAAATCCGCTATGGTCAAGGTTTTGGTTTGCACCTTCTCCAAATGGAACATCCAAGCGGAGCCGGCATGGGGCCCACATGGTGCAGGTGGTTTTCCACTGGCTGTTTGCCGAGCCGTGATACACGCTGGCCTCACAAGACCACTGCATCTATACTCTTAGGTATTTTTCGGTAAAGTCACGTAGGTTAAAAATAAAATTTAATAAAAGTAATAGTAGAAATAAAATAATAAATCACGACGTTTCGGAGGCAACACAAGTCTCCGTCATCAGGTGGGACCGTCCACCTGATGACTGATACAGTAAATTTGGCTGTGACGGTCCCACCTGATGACGGAGACTTGTGTTGCCTCCGAAAAGTCGTGATTTATTATTTTATTTCTATTATTACTTTTATTAATTTTAATTTTTACCTACGTGGCTTTACCCAAAAAACCTAAGAGTAAGAATCCTTGCAGTCACGAAAGCTTCAAATCTAGAGCCACTACATCTGGCTTGGAGTCAAGCAAGGCCATGGGGCGGGAGTTATCGTTTTCGTCAAATGCACCATCTGCATGCCACCCGACTCGTTCATTTCATGTGCAGTGGAAAAACAACAAGCTGCCTTCCAAGCCACGACTTGGTAGATCCACCCGCTGCTCAGGTAGCCCCACCCACTATTCAGAAGCTCCGCCCCCTTTGTCCAGATCATCAGCAGCGATCGGAACATTTTCAACCGCAGGGTGACACCGGAAGAGAGAGACTTTTTTTAATCCACGGGGACTGTCCGGGCTCAAACCGGAGACGTTTGGGTAGGATTTAAGGAAACACGGCTCCTTTAATTTCTGAGGCTCCTGTAGCGAGAGTAATGTCGCACGTACATAGAAATAAATCATAAATATAGACTAAAGACGCGTCCCCACTTCGCAAGATTTTTTTGTCGAGCCTCCGTTCGCGGCACCCGCGCCAGCGCGCGCGTTTTATGTTCGCATGTTTTAATGCGGCTCATGCATACATGCATGCCACGTGTGTTTGTAAGTGGCTGTTCCCCATCGCTCTTTCAATTATGCATCACCGCATCGACTGCCACGACCGTGACATCTTTTGTTTCGTGACGACGTGCGACGCGCGAAACAGCACCACCCAGAGAACAGCGTGCGACACGCGCGCAATTACACCCCGATCAAATAATTAATAAATAAGCAGGCAAAGAATGCGTTTCGTGGCCAAAGGAACGACAAGGCGAATTAACATTTTACATCGGTGAAGCCGGTGGGAATTACGCCGCGAGACGGGGAAGGGAGAAGCGCATAGATCAGAGAGAAAAATTCAAGGTGAGAGACATCATCATCATCGTCGTCGTCGTCGTCGTATTGACGGTCGACACAAGTTGGACTTGCGCAGGACAAGTCATGGCTAGGAGGGTTGATGTCCAGTGGGGCCAAGACTAACGGCGGAGGGGCAAGCCAAAGCAAGGAATGCCGCGGAGATGGTGACGATACTCGGGTAATATGAATCCAGTCAACCAGGAGTTGGCAGATGAAACAATAGCCATTGGAAATCATGGGAGAGGAAGGCCCATTCATTTCCTCAACATCATCAGCTGCAATGATTCCACTGCTGGATGAAGACTGCCTCCACAAGCCGAGGCCTGACACGTGACGCAGCGATTCACCTAGCTCCTGCGCTCACGAGGCAGTCTCGCCGGTGCGTCTCCCCCGGCGGACCCACAGAAACGTAGATTTGGACGGAGTCGCAACGCCGACTGCGATGGGCGCAGGCGTTTCCGCGAGGGCAGCACTGTTGCATGGCGCGCAGTAGGGGGCAGTGCAGCAAAACTCCCCTGTAGAACCCATCCTTCGATGCCCTATGGCAAGGATCTTATGGCAGGACCTTTCCCCAACCCGCGGCATGACAAAGAAGCACGGCCAAGACAATACGGCACGCTGGATGTGGTGTGGCGGTGGTGCGGGCGGGCGGCACGTAGCCTTGCAGTAGCCACGTGTCAGGGATGTGAACTGGCTGCGGTGCGCTGAAAGTGAAAGTAAAAAAACCTCTCCGGCCAGCTGACTGAGGAGGTGCGTCGCGTGGCACAGCAGCCCCACGGCGCCGGCCCGCGTGCCCATGTGCCGCAGCGCCCAGGTGGCCACGCCGTCGGCGCCGGCGGTGGGGGGGGCGGAGGGGAGGGCGGTGGCCCCCTCGGTCGCCGTCGAGCCGGCCTCCGCAGCGGCGGCGAGCAGAGGCAGCAGCACCGTGTGAACGTGCGCCGCGGCTGCGTCCCGCTCGGAGCTGCGCGGGGAGGGGGGCGGGGGACCAGTGGGGGCGGGGGAAGCAAGGGGGGGGGGAGAGGAGGCATCACGTCATCAAATGAATCATCAATCGCATCGCATTCGATTTTCTGATGAATTCCACTCCAAAGGAGTTCACTGTGCGTAGATAATTTGAAAACAAGTCTCTCGTTATTGTCTTTGACAATGTCTTTCAGAGCAACGATGCAGGCAGAAACGTGTCAAGAGCGTGACGCAAAAAAGAACATTGGCAGTTCCTGAAACATTGCACTGTGGCCATCTTTCCTTAAGTTATCATCAAAATAAATTTGGACAGAAAGTTGACCGGCTTTACCAGCAACAGTGAGACGGACATAGATAACTGTGGACCGGTTTCGTCCGTGATTGGTCTCATCAGTAACAGTATAATCACCAACGCTGACAATATATTTGTAACTCTGATGAAGTGCACACGGAGATGGACCAGGACAGGAATGATGGCCTAGGACAGGAAGACGAGGATGATGATGATGATGATACATCTGAAGACAATCATTATCAGGGCTTAAATTCTCACGGAACATCAGTTTAACTCACTCTCGTATGGCAGAGTGTGTGAGATGTGCGTGGACCAGAGGTCGCTTGAAGGGATCTCATTGGGGGGTAGCTCTGTAATATCCACTTCTGCGGGCCAGCAGAGTTGCGCTGTTGCCTGCGAGAGTTCGGAATGGATTCTCCTTCTCATGCCACGAGACAGAGACATCACCTCTGAATGCCGAGCGGGTCTTTTAGGGTGGTGGAAGACGCGGTGTTATTCAACGGCACTTCACGGCGATTAGTGGCGAGGTTGATGCTGGAAACATAACGCCGACAGCGGCGGCTGTAATGGGCGCTAAACAACACTGAAAAGTTGACGTCGCTTCTCGTCGTCGTCGTCGTCGTCGTTGACGGTGCCGCGGGGCGGACCCGGCGTGGTGCGGTGTGTGCCGCTAGAGGCCCGCGTACCCGGGCAGCCTCGACAGAGCGGCGGCGAGCGACAGCCCGTGCCCCGCGTGCCGCGATTCCAGCAGCGCCTGCAGCAGCGCCGGCAGGTGCAGGAAGCCTGGGGGAGACTCGCGGCTCCTGGGAGGTGGCGGGTGCGATGCGGGGGGCAGAGGGGCGAATGGGAGCAGGGTTTACACCGTGAACTTGCGTCATGACCCCAACGATCATACGGGCACCAAAGCGTTCACTTCTGAACGTGAAGATGTACCGCGCTCCGGCGTGTTTTCGGACCGGCTGCCGTCCGCCACGTCACCGGAACACGAGCTCGGAGACCTGAACTTGGGATCCGGATCGCAAGACTCCCGATTATTCGCCGTTTCACCACGGAACATGTCGAGCACCACGCGGTAAAACCCGAACCCAGCCATGTTAGCGCCGTGCGGGAGCCAGCAACAGGTTTGCAATGATTCATTCCCCCCCGAGTGTTCACAGCTGGCTTAGCACGATTCTGGGTCACTCAGGAATAGCCCGTCTCAGTCCAACCGCCGTCTGTCCTGTTGGCGCCATCTCACCCCGTCCCATCTGTTCCGTCTCTCGTCAATTCTGTCTCGCTTGTGCTGCCAGCTATGATCTGTCCCATTAGCGCCATCGGTATGAACATATATGTCCATATAGCATCATCATCGTTATCGTCATCATTCCGTCAGCCGTGATCAATCCACTGCTGGATGAGGGCTGCCTCCACCTCACCATCCGGCCACGTAACGATCCCCGCCTGTTAGCGTCTGCACATGGACTCATTGCAGCACGTCATGTAGGTACGACGTACGGCTTGCGGAAGTAATCAATGACGTATTTAATGTGCGTATTGGGAATGGAAGAATCGATTTTCAATTAATTACAGCGCTTAGAAGAAAAACCACGCTTGTGTCGTTTTGGCGGTGGTGGTGATGGTGTGTTAGTGGCGGTGGTGATTTAGCGGTAGTGAGGGTGTGTTAGTGGAGGTGTTTTGGCAACAGTGGTGGTGCCGGTGTTCAAGCGGTGGTGGTTTTGTGGCCGTGATGGTAGTGGTGTTTTAGCGGCGGTGGTAGCGGTGTTCTGACGATAGTGGTGGTGCGTTAGCAGCGACGGTGGCGGCGTTTTAGCAGCGGCGATGGTGTTTTGGCGATGCCGGCCGTCGGCCGTCGCTCCGCACCGCAGCAGCAGCGCCAAGTGAAGGTCCAGCAGCGCCTGCACCGTGCGCGTCTCGCGCTCGCCCACGCGTCCGCCCTCCCAGCAGGCCCGCACGTCCGGCCACAACGCCGCCATGGCCTCCCAGCGGCCTCCAACCTCCCCCGTGCAATCCGATCGGCCATTCTCCGCCTCGGCGTCCGTCGCGAGGCCCGCGGCGCCGGCCACGCTGCCGCCGCTCGCCCCCCACGCCGCCAGGAGACGCAGGGCCCGGCGGACGCCGTCTTCGCCGCTGTCGTCGCCGCGGAGAGACGAACGGACGGAACAGTCGACGAGGTCTGCGCGGGGGAATGACACGAGCGTGACGACGACAATGAACGTGGCGACGAAGGAAGCCATTGCACAGCAACCACAGCCGTAAATACCGTTAAGCGGTCACGGCAAGCACAGCCACAACGCCACGGCAATGACTGCAAATACGCTGTGCTGCAATCGCGTTATGCGACCACATCACGGACGCATCGTACTGAGACCACAGCGACAAACGGGTTACATACAGCAACGAACATTATGCGGCAAACCACATTCGACATAATAACAACAAACACATTCAACACAAAAACAACAAACCCGTTCAACACAAAAACTGCAACAACACAACAACCACACATTGACCGTCGGCACATCTTAACAGCGCACGGGGGGGCCGTAATCCGGCAGTGGAATCTCGCCGCAAAACTTGAATGCCCGCGGCGGTTTCTTCTCCTCTCCTCCCTCCTGCCGCTCGTGCTCCACATCGCTACTCTGAGCCAAGGGCTGCTTGGAGTTCGGATTGCCTCTTGCGCTAATTGGCCGTAATTGGCGAGCGGTGAGAGGAGGTGGGGGGGGGGGGGTGGCCCCACCGCCGCCGCCCCTCCGCGTCGCCGTGCCGTGAATTACGAACGTCGCCGGGAGCGGTGGCGACGACGGTTGTGGCGCCCACGGCACGAGCTGCCAAGTCGGTTTCTGCGCCGGGCGGCGCTCGCGGCCGGGTCCGGATGGGAGGTGGCATGGAGTGGGGGGGGGGGGGACTGCAATCTTTGCCATGTGCCCCCCCCCCGGCACTCCCCGCCCTACCACCACCGGATTTACGAGCGAGGTCGCCGAGGGCTGGCACGAGAACGCTGCGCGGTTAAACACGGCCGCCAATTCGCAGCCTTCGACACTTCGCCTGGCCTCAAAGTGCACCTAGCCTGGCAGAGACGCCATGGTGACGTCGCCGCCGCCAGGTGACATCACCGCGAATGACATCACCGCGAATGGCGGCGGCTGCTCTTGTTGTTGTGCGCATCGCGCAGGAGGGGAGCGGTGATCATACCCAGCACGGGGTTGTGACGTGGGGT
Organism: Lampetra planeri; assembly: GCF_965212315.1. Lineage (NCBI taxonomy): Eukaryota > Metazoa > Chordata > Hyperoartia > Petromyzontiformes > Petromyzontidae > Lampetra > Lampetra planeri. Next base: position 37,379,681 of record NC_136107.1, read on the forward strand.
GCCGGCGGGGGACGAGGGAGGCGGCGAGGAGGGGGGCGCGACCGCGGGGCCCAGGCGCTCGCCCCACACGAGCAGCCGCGCCAGCAGCTGATTGGCCGCGTTGGCCACAAACATGCTGGGGTCCTTCCAGAGAGAGAGGACAACCTCGACGTTGCCTTCGACAAGAAATAAACAACAACAAAAACACAACAGGCAGCTCAACAACATCCCAACGGACAAACCCAATATGGTCAACCTTGTACAGGCAGCACAAGCCACATGACCCCCAGATGTCATTTATGGGTGCCCTTGGAGACACCAACAGTGACCCCCTTGGCGACTCCACACAGGCCCCCATGGCTGTCGATCTATGTCAGGAGGCCGGGTAGGTCAGAGGTCAAAGACGTGAAGGCGGCGATGCGGAAAGATCCTGGGTTCGAATCCGGGTTTGAGCCGCAAAGCCACAGCAGCAGCAGTTCCACCGGTGTCTCAAGTGCAGCAGTGAGTTGGTGATGCCAGCCCAGTCACCAATGACCGCACAAATAAAAACCGCGTTACATTTGGTTCTGCGTTTTAAATGTGTTTTTTCCCCCATCTACCACGTGGACCAGAGGCTGACCCCACATGAGTGGGAATAATACCAGGAAGATGATTATGATTGGAAAGTGCTGCCCCCTCTACTGTGTGTGTGGGCCAGAGGTCACTTGAAGGGACCTCGGAGGGAGCTCTGTGATATCCACTTCTGACACCAACGGGTGGCTCTGCTCAGCGAGAGTTCCGAATGAACTCTTCGTCTCTATGACGCGGCGGCACCGACAACATAAGCGACGTTAAATATTTGAAGCTGAAAACAACAACAAAAACCCCTGCCATGTGGTCGCTGTTAGCCTGAAAATAACAGCGTCATTCGCTCGCCGAGCAGAACAATTTGTCTCGTCTCCTTTCCTAGAATTAACGGCATGCCCAGCCAACACCAGAGGTCGCAACCGGGTACCCGATACCCGTACCCTACCCGATACCCGGCTACCCGTACCCGGCCGGGTACGGGTACGGGTACCCGTTTGCGACCCTGGTGCGGCCGGGTACGGGTAGACCGTGAGTCACTGGTGAGTAACTGTTTGTCACTCATTTCCCAACGTCTTGTCTCTTCTCACAATTCAAGTTCCTAGAATCAACCCACCCGCGCCTGCAACATAGCTTCACCCCAGAAGTCGCAATCAGGTACCCTGCCGGGTACGGGTAGGGTACGGGTACGGCCGGGTACGGGTACCCGTTTGCGACCCTGGTGCGGCCGGGTACGGGTACGTGTAAGGAATCAAAACCCGTTTGCGACCTCTGGCCAACACTGACGGTTGCAGGAACTTGTTGGTCAGATTGCGCCCTCTGCTGCCTGGCGCGGCATGGTGCCCTCCCGCCACGATGCAGCGCCACGCGCGGAGTCTGTCGCAAATTAAAAAAAACGATCGATATTGGGACATCAAATCACTTTTAATTTTACGGCGCACGAGAGTGGCGCGGTACTCGAGGGCAGTGGCTCTCGGCTTCCCCTGCTCACTCCGCATTTTTACGAGACGAGTCCCCCCCCCCCACCCATCGAACGCCACCCCTCACCCCCACCACCGCCACCCCCGCGCGTCGATCCGCGGCTCCGCCGTAACGAGGCGACGATCGGCGGCTGCAGCCGTAACGAGGCGTGCACTCGCGGCAGCGTCCGCCCGCACTGCGTGATGCTCAATGCAGGCCGCTCCAGATCATCGTGGAGGAGTTTGTGTGTCGCCCATGGCAGAGGAAGGAGAGAAGAGAGGATGGGGGAGGGGGTTGGGGAGAAGGAGGACACTGGAGTGGTACCCAGAGGTGGGCGACCCAGGGAAAGACTTAAAAGACAAATAGTGCTCGTGAGACGGTGAAGAGTGGTGCTTGAAGGATGTGTTGACTATGTAGCAAGCCAGATAGTAGGGGCGGATGGCTGTTTCATGGCCATGGTGTGGCTGGTCCAGGATGGCTAGCCATGGTGCGACTGCATGCGGTGTGGATGTATGTGGCCGCACATTGCCGTGGTGTGGCAGACCACCAAGTGGCCGGGACGTGGCGTGACCAACAATGTTGGCCGGCAGTCGTGCGGCCGGGAGTGGTGCGACTGCGTGTGGGGTGACCGGGCGCGGTGGTTGCGTCACGGCGCGGCTCACCGGGCTGGCACAGCCACCGGAACGCGGGCTCGTGCCGCAGCGCCGAGCCGAGCCCAACGAGCCAGCCGCAGCGCACCGCCGCCTCGCGCCACGGGGAGCTCTCCGCGCCGGGCAGTGCGCCAAACAGCCCGTCCACCAGCCCCAGAGCCTGCGGAGCAACACGCATTCAGCTTATTCATATTATTGGGTTTTTTCGGTAAAGTCACGTAGGTAAAAACATTTAAAATTTTAATTAATAAAAGTAAAATTAAAATAAAATAAAAATCACGACGTTTCGGAGGGAACACAAGCCTCCGTCTTCAGGTGGAATCATCACGGCACACTCGCTGTATCAAGAAAATGAGAAATTCCAAGAGATCCGACCCCGTGTATATACTGGTTGAGGGGGGGAGGAGCCAGGGCAGGCCCCTGGATAGGAGTTTATTATTATTATAGTAAGGTCGGTGCGGCTCAAGCTACGGCTAGTCTACATAACACCTACGTGACTTTACCTAAAAAGAAAATGAATCCTTGCAGTCACGAAAGCGTCAAATCTAAAACGCATTCAGCTATTCGGTCACTCAGACATTCATGTACACACAAGTACAGCCCCCCTTTTGTTAACAATTGCTGGATAATAATAATAATGTCAACCCATTATGTTCCGCTGCTGCACGGCGTTCGTTCACTCTCGTAGAGAGAGGATGACTCACGAGGCGCGAGGAGGAACCACAGACGAGCAGGAAGAACTGGCGCCAACAATTATCCAAGCTCTGCGGTCCTCTATATACGAAAGGGTTCTCGGCCAATTAATGATTATTTGCATTTTAACACGTAGGCTTTCGCAACCAATATCATCCATAATACAGGTTTATTGGGTTAGATCGCGTAAATATATGTGTCGTTAAACCCGCCAAAACACGACACAGCCAACGAGTAAGGGTTGTCACGTAAACAACACATGCCAATTCGTTACGAGTACAGCACACAGGTTTGTTGGAGAGCCAAGATTATAAATGCTGTGGCTTGGCTCTCCAACATCATCATTATCTAGTGATCCATTCGCGTTGTTGGATTGTGCGCGGCGCCAATTCTCCGCCGGGCGTTACCTGCAGGCGCTGGAAGCCACAGTCGGTTGTGCCCAGTAGCCCGGCGAGACGCAGGGCGAGGGAGAGGACGCAGGGAGCGACGTCCATCCGTGCGGCGCTCACGCGGCCCAGGAAGTCCAACACGCACGGACGTACGTGCCGCAGAACCTCCCCGCCGGTGTCTGTTCCCCGTAAAACGGGCGGCGGGAAAAAATAGGGTGTTTCACTGCCGCCTTGACACGGGGGGGGCAAGCATGCAGGACCCCACCGGCGCCACAAGGCAGGCGAGACACGGGCATCATCAAGGCGCTACACGCGCGTGAGCGAGCGTGTATATCTCGCGGTGGGAGAGGCGGTGGTGGCGCAGTGGTTAGTGCTCCCCAACGGGCAAACCAGCGTTCGATTCCCGCTCAAGGCCAACATCTGCGATGAATATCTGAACCGGTTCTGGAGCTCCGGTTGACTCGGAAATAAATGGCCACATGGTGCGGTGTGTTAACGTCAGCACTGGGGAGAGACGAAGGTGGTCATGTTGGTGTAGCCGTATCACCCTACTGTGTGATGCGCTGGCCTCAATAGGTGCTCGCTTTACAGAACTTGCCCCAACAGTCTGTTAAAGGCTACACAAGGGATATTTGTCTTTGTATCTCAGTCATACACAGCACCATGGCAGCGATGTGGCCGAGCAGCATCACGGATTTGCCGCCTGTTGCAGAGGTTTTGCGGTTCAAGCCCCCCGGCTGTCCTAGTTAATTCTGCGGGTGTATTAAACTTAAATCCTCCGCTTCACAGTCGACGTTCAAGATTCCGCAGCGTTCATCAAGAGTCGGATGCCATGCGTGTCGGAACCACGGTCCAAATTTCAGAAATGACTCGAAAATTACTTCATCGGAATGAGCAAATACAACATCGCTCCCCTACTGGCAGGTCTAATCCCCACTTACTGGCCGGTGTGCCGAGTCACCGTGTTCTGCGTAAGGCCAGCTGCCATTATGGGGTCCCCCTAGGCCAACGGTGGTCAAATGGTGTCTTTGCGAGCCGCATGCGGCTCTTTAATCCACCGCATGCGGCTCCATCGAAAAGGGCATAACGTAGAATGTACGATAACAGTTGCAAACAGTAGTGAATATCTCCTGTGCTGTGCCGAAAACTGTCAATATATGCACGCTTATATATAAACTTGGCTCTTTGCCGAACTCATGGGTACCTTTTGGCCTTATATAAAGGTGTCAGTTTTTGTACCAGTTGAAATGGTAAAAACCTATTACTATATTTTGCCACTGGTCAAGGAGGTCTCATAGTGTAAATGCTTACCCCGAGCTCTCAATACCCTGATAGTGCAGTTTTTGAGTTGTACGCCTTTTGGCGTCATCTGGTCCAACACCAATGGAGACTAGGCTCTAAGAAAAGCTGTCTCGGGTGTGGACCAATCAACTTCAAGGACAGTGCATATCATTATCATTATCAGAGTTGTTCCTTTTTGTTTGCATTTTGACTGCTTGTGTTGTGGTTATTGCAAACATGATGCCTTGTATAAAGGTGTCAGTTTTTGTACCAGTTGAAAGGGTAAAAACCTATTACTATACCTTTTGGCTCTTGGTCTGTTACGGGTTTTTCCACCCCTGCCCTCGGCTAAAATAAACTGCGTGAAAACGTTGTGCTACGTTATGTGCGCAATGTTAATTCTTGTAGCATTATTCACATTACTTAATCTGCATCTCACACACGGTTGAGCTGGCACTCTCTCTAGATTACACATCCCGATGGCGAAGAATTAAATGCAAATCGCTCGATTGGTAAACGTAATACCCGCGCAGGATTTCGTTGATTGATTTTTGAGCCAGACCGTCGCGTGAATAAAATGCCAATCGATGTGTGGGCATACACCCTTCCACCACCTGATAAAGCCAAGTAAAAAAAAGTTGTCACGTGAACAAACGTGCCATTTACTACTGCTGCAGGAGGAATCCACGTGAATTTTTGGCTTTCGACAATGCAGCAACATCACCCCCTACTGTGAAAACGTTGTCAGGATTCTTTTAAAAAGCAATGTTACAACGCAAATGGTATTGGTCAAACGACCCAATTTTGATGATGATTGTAACACGTAGCTGCAGTGCTCCCTACTGCGTAAAACTTATCAGGGCACTCAAAAAAAAGTCCTGAGGCTTTCCTCGGTAAACAAGCACAACAATAATAATAACAACAATGAAATCATCGCACCTGGACGAGACATCTCTCGGCCCAGCCAGTCCAGCAGCTTCTCCAGGCACGTGTCATCCGTGACATCCCGCCCAGGGTCAGTCAGTAGCTGCAGCACGGGTGGCAGCAGAGCCAGCCCCTCCACGCTCGGCTGCCCGGCCACCTCACCTAGGCCCTCACCTGGGCCCTCACCTGGTAACACATTATCCTTGAGGCTTCTGAACGGTTTCTCACAATGTTGAGAGTCATCTTCTTGGTTCTTTCGGTAAAGTCACGTAGAATGGAAATAATAAAATAATACAAATAAAACATAATAAAATAATTCTCACGACGTTTCGGCCACAACGCAAGCAGCCGTCCTCAGGTGGAGAGCAGGTCTGTCGAGTAGACAGAGTCTGAATGATGAGAGTCTCAATCAATCCATGCAACGTATTGCCATGTTGTTTGTTGTTATTTAACTGATTGTAAATAATCACACACTCGGACCTATTTACTGCAGTGCACCGGCAGCTGCTACTGATGGTTCAGGTCTCATTATGTAAGCGTCCGATCCAAGAGTTTCGTCTTCACTCACAGCCTTTCTATGAGGAAAAAGCAGGAAACTAATAACAATGCCAGGCTATTATTTAATTTACTATAGAGAGGTGTTCACGAAGTGGGGTATTATAGTAGTCTATTGCTGATTTAAAGCTTTCGTGACTGCAGGGATTCATATTCGTGGTTCTTTCGGTAAAGTCGCGTAGAAGGGAAACAATAAAATAATAAACATATAAAACAATAAAATTCTTACGACGTTTCGATTGCAACACAAGCAATCATCATCAGGTGTGAAAACCACAGCAAGAGAATTTGAAAAAAAAAGTGGCTGTGGTTTTCACACCTGATGATGATTGCTTGTGTTGCAATCGAAACGTCGTGAGAATGTTATTGTTTTATATTTGTATTATTTTGTTTCCCTTCTACGTGACTTTACCGAAAGAACCAAGAATATATAGTCCATTGCTGTTACACAAACTCATGCAGACTTGCCCTTGCCTGCACGAGTTAAAATGTTTCTGTGCCTCAGATTATTGGGCTTCCCTCTCAGTTTCTTCGGATTTCACAAAGTTTTTCAGTAGGGTTCTCATTGATTTGAACCTCTTGGAGTCGAAATGTATGCTGGTCTCACCTGGTCCCTCACCTGGTGTTTTACCTGGTCTTTCATCAAGTGATCTCATCTGGTATATCAGCGGTCTCACCTGATGTCTGACCTACCCCCTCACATGGTCCCTCACCTGCTCACTCACCTGCTCCCTCACATGCTGCTTCGACTGCATCGTGAGGTAATGATTCACCTCCACGAAGTGATTGCCTGCTGAAATGATTGGTTCTAGATTTGAAGCTTTCGTGACTGCAAGGATTCATATTCTTAGGTTTTTTTCGGTAAAGTCACGTAGGTAAAAACATTAAAATTAATAAAAGTAAAATAAAATAAAAATCACGACGTTTCTGAGGCAACACAAGCTTCCGTCTTCAGGTGGGACCGTCACAGCCACGACAGCTGTATCAAGTAAATGAGAGGTAAATGAGAGGCATTTACTTGATACAGCTGTCGTGGCTGTGACGGTCCCACCTGAAGACGGAAGCTTGTGTTGCCTCCGAAACGTCGTGATTTTTATTTTATTTTACTTTTATTAATTTAAATGTTTTTACCTACGTGACTTTACCGAAAAAACCTAAGAATACAAATGATTGGTGCTGAGCTCTTGTTTACAGCCCTGCACCACTGGTGGAAATTCCACGTTTCTATGCTGGGGGTGAGTCTATACGCAGGACAACCAGTCTGTTAGCTTCCGACCAAAGTAATACCTTATTTTATCGACCCCGCAGGCATGGATTATGGGTTGAATAAATATCCGGGAACCAGGATTTGAACTCGCAACCATCCCATTTTTTTTTTGCCACGAGACTAACTTCTCGAACATCTTTCTTACAGCAATGGCAACGTCCTACGAAAAAGGGCCATTGCCCGAAACGTCGCCTGTTGTAAGTTTTTAGTGGCAAACAAGCGTCGGGTGTTCATCTCTCCCCAGCAAGGGGAGTGTGAACGCGGCCATCAAAGCCTCACCGCTCCTCATGGCGACAAGGACGAGAGGTCGCTCGCTCTGTCGCTCGCTCCTTCCACCACAGCTGCAACTTGTCAATGTCCTGGGCCCCACGTGTCCAGTGACCAGCCCGGCCCTTCACTGAGAAATAGGGGGGTACAGGGTGATGGGGCGAGAGATGAGTGGGGGGTACAGGGTGATGAAGGGGGTGAGAGATGAGTGGGGGGTACGGAGTGATGGGGGGGGGGGGGTGAGAGATGGGGGGGGGGGTACAGGGTGATGGGGGGGTGATAGATGGGGGGGGGGGGTGCCGGGTGATGGGGGGGGAGAGATGAGTAGGGGGGTACAGGGTGATGGGGGGTGAGAGATGAGTGGGGGGGGGGGTACGGGGTGATGGGGGGGGAGAGATGAGTAGGGGGTACAGGGTGATGGGGGGTGAGAGATGAGGGGGGGTACGGGATGATGGGGGGTGAGAGATGGGGGGTACAGGGTGATGGGGGGGGGGTACGGAGTGAGAGATGGGGGTGTACGGGATGATGGGGGGGGGGGTGTACGGGATGATGGGGGGGGGGGGTACGTAGAGATGGGAGGCACGGTGTGTGTGTGTGTACTATACCTACTACCATATTAACACTAATTAACAAACCCCCTTTTGCCCAACGCCACTGTTGCGATGCAGCAGGCCTCTGCCACGCCGCGTCCACCTTCGGGCTTGTTGTGGGGGGGGGTGCCACGCTTGGCCATACTTCACCAAAGCTCGCCTCGCGTGGGGGGTTACGCGAGGAGGGGAGCTTGGTGGACCCCAAAAACAAATCGAACACCATTTGCTCGCCCGCCGCCAAGCGGAATCGAGAATCGTTACTTGATGCTGGAGGAAATCCGATAAGCCGTAAAGCTCTTTTCATCCTACCCCCGCCCCGCCACAGACGTCCGTCCACACACACACAGCCATCTCTGCCACGGGCAGCCGATAGATTGTGATTCTTACCCCCTGCCCGAGACTCAACACCCGCCGGGGTCTGCAACGCAAACGTCCTCGCCGTGAGTTCGGGGTAGAATCGAGGGGGGCTGCCTGGGGAGGGTTGGTGGGGGGCCCGCGTCTCGTCTAGGCCGCGGCGGCTTCGTCTTCTCCCTGCCAAAGGTCCATTGGCCGGGAATTAATTTGAAGGGGGAAGAAAAAACACGCGGGCAGTCGCTGCTCACGCGTCTCTCCCTGCCTCTCTCTCGTTTGCGAGTTTTTTTTTCAAACTGCGACGGTCGTCGTCGTCACATCCCGCGTGGCGTCACTTCCGGCGATGGCGTAACAACAACATTCGCTCCCCGACTTACGAACATTTGACTTACGAACATTCGACTTACGAACTTTCAGAGATACGAACACAGCTCCCGGTATACCGTGTGGTCGGGTTTGCAGCTGTTCGTAAAGTTCAACCGCCGCGCAATATATATGGCGGTGGTGGCATTTGCGTCTGCAGAACGTGAAGAAGCAGTGACATCTGCAGAACGTGAAGAAGCAGTGGAATCTACATCTGCAGAACGTGAAGAAGCAGTGGCATCTACATCTGCAGAACGTGAAGAAGCAGTGGAATCTACATCTGCAGAACGTGAAGAAGCAGTGGCACCTACATCTGCAGAACGTGAAGAACCAGTGGCACCTACATCTGCAGAACGTGAAGAACCAGTGGCATCTACATCTGCAGAACGTGAAGAACCAGTGGCATCTGCAGAACGTGCAGAACCAGTGGCATCTACATCTGCAGAACGTGAAGAACCAGTGGCATCTACATCTACAGAACGTGAAGAACCAGTGACATCTACATCTGCAGAACGTGAAGAAGCAGTGACATCTACATCTGCAGAACGTGAAGAACCAGTGGCATCTACTTCTGCAGAACGTGAAGAACCAGTGGCATCTACGTCTACAGAACGTGAAGAACCAGTGGCATCAACAACTACAGAACATGAAGAACCAGTGGCATCTACATCTACAGAACATGAAGAACCAGTGGCATTCTACACCTGCAGAACGTGCAGAACCAGTGGCATCTACATCTACAGAACGTGAAGAACCAGTGACATCTACATCTGCAGAACGTGAAGAAGCAGTGGCATCTACATCTGCAGAACGTGAAGAACCAGTGGCATCTACATCTGCAGAACGTGAAGAACCAGTGGCATCTACATCTGCACAACGTGAAGAACCAGTGGCACCTACATCTGCAGAACGTGAAGAAGCAGTGACATCTACATCTGCAGAACGTGAAGAACCAATGACATCTACATCTGCAGAACGTGAAGAACCAGTGGCACCTACATCTGCAGAACGTGAAGAACCAGTGGAATCTACATCTGCAGAATGTGAAGATCCAGTGGCATCTACATCTGCAGAACGTGAAGAACCAGTGACATCTACATCTGCAGAACGTGAAGAAGCAGTGGCATCTACATCTGCAGAACGTGAAGAACCAGTGGCATCTACATCTGTAGAACGTGAAGAACCAGTGGCATCTACATCTGCAGAACGTGAAGAACCAGTGGCATCTACATCTGCAGAACGTGAAGAACCAGTGGCATCTACATCTGCAGAACGTGAAGAACCAGTGGCATCTACATCTGCAGAACGTGAAGAACCAGTGGCATCTACATCTGCAGAACGTGAAGAACCAGTGGCACCTACATCTGCAGAACGTGAAGAACCAGTGGAATCTACATCTGCAGAATGTGAAGATCCAGTGGCATCTACATCTGCAGAACGTGAAGAACCAGTGACATCTACATCTGCAGAACGTGAAGAAGCAGTGGCATCTACATCTGCAGAACGTGAAGAACCAGTGGCATCTACATCTGTAGAACGTGAAGAACCAGTGGCATCTACATCTGCAGAACGTGAAGAACCAGTGGCATCTACATCTGCAGAACGTGAAGAACCAGTGGCATCTACATCTGCAGAACGTGAAGAACCAGTGGCATCTACATCTGCAGCCACAGACTTGTGGATAAATCCTCCTGCTTCGGTCTTAAATAGTCGGGGGATGAATGTGATGTCGTCACTTGTGATACAATCAGGTGCGAAGGTCAGAGAGGGGGGGGGGTAATGTGTGAGTATACATTACAATGGATTCTCAATACTGGTTGGGTTAGTCATAGGATACTCAATATACATGATGCATGCACAACCATGCATGTACATCCTGCCCTTTTTTGATGCAAGACATCGCAAATAGCTGTTATTGTCTGCCCATACCTTTAGTGATACTGCCACTATTTAGTCAACAAAGTACGTACTGTCCCGTGAACCGCTGTGGAGTCTGCGCTTTTTGTGAAAGAGAAGCTGCATAGCTTATCGGATTCCTCCTGCAGTCTAAATAAAGATTCTGAGAATACTGTGGTGCCACTCATACTGTACTCTAACTACAGTACTGTAACTACAGTGCAGTATGCTGTGATGCTGTTACCTTTGGCAGTGGTGCACAAGCACAATCTAATTTTTTTTTTATCAAGCAACGAGAGTTGGTATTCATGACACTAATGTTGCGAGACTTCCCTGGGATCGCTTCTGAAAAATAATCCTAATAGCTCAGTGGGCTTTACCTAGTAAGATAAAAAAAAATCGTGATATTTGTAAAAAAAATTGTTAGTGATTTGCTTAACTTGACAAAACTTTTGCCCTCGTGTCGTGTGCATTGTTTGTTGTGCTAACGTGCTGACCCGCCCCTACTGGACATTGGTGGAAAAGAGCTTTACAGCTCATCGGATTCCTCCAGTATGAATAAAGATTCTGATTCTGACCTCGTCTCTCACTCGGAGCCAACTCTCCCTCAACGGCTTGCCCCTCAAATCACTCACTCTCTCGCTCTCTCTCTCTCTCCGTCTCATCTTCTACCTCACCGCTCCATCTCTCGATCCCCCATTCCTCTACGGCCGCATTTCTTTGCTACTTTTCAGAGGTGGGTGGGTGGGGTTGGGGAGCACTTTTTCCGATAAGTCATCAGTGTGGGGGCCGCCACACATCTGACACCATTGGGGCTTGCCAGGAGAACGGTGATGATGGGGGTGTTTTCACTCGGTGTGTTTTGTCGAGGGCCGCACTCAAGGCTACCAGGACCCGTCAGAGACACGAAGGCCTAGGAATGAGGAACACTGCTCGAATCTTCTTGGTTCTTTCGGTAAAGTCACGTAGAATGGAAATAATAAAATAATAAACATTCAGACTCTGTCTACTCGACAGACCTGCTCTCCACCTGAGGACGGCTGCTTGCGTTGTGGCCGAAACGTGAGAATTGTTTTATTATGTTCCATTTCTATTATTTTATTATTTCCATTCTACGTGACTTTACCGAAAGAACCAAGAAGATGAATCCCTGCAGTCGCGAAAGCTTTAAATCGAAACTGCTCGAGTCGATCCCGACAGATGGAATCCGTTGTGCTCCACATTTTGGGTGTATCGCCCTCTACTGGCGAGCCAGAGTATAAGCTCCATAATACAGGTTTCTTTGGGTTAGATCGCATAAATATATAAATGCGTCGTTAAACCCGCCACCACCCGACACAGAACAACTAGTAAGGGTTGTCACGTAAACAGAACGTGGCCAATTCGTCACTAGTACAGCACACCGGTGTGTTGGGGAGTCAAGCCACAACATTTACAATCTGAGTACGACGTTTCGCCAGGAATAACAATGAGCTTCATGAGGCGACAGCCAGATTTGTGTGAGAAGTCAACCTGTTTCACAACATCTGTGCGGCGATTCACCAAGCCCTTTGCCTACGCTGCGCTGGATTTACACCCGGGCCCACATCCGAGTTGCACGCAATGATGAATTGCACGCAACGGTGAATCGCTTCCATGCGTACACGTCTCCGAATCCGGTTGCCAGCAATTGCGCAACCGATTTCTCACAGCAGAGGTCGCTTACCTGTGGACCGGGGCTTAAATGTAGTGCGTCTTCTCTTACCGTATTCTCCCGATTATAAGACGCTGAGGGAAAATAAAATAAAAGCATGCGCCCGGTGCCAGTCGAGTTAAGACGCATTCTAATCACGCGTGCACATACGCACACCGAATTACACGACGCACCATCAAACTTTTGATTTATAAAATACAGGGCGTGATGTAAAGTAGGTCTTATTATAATCCAGAGCATACGGTATATCAGGGATTATCAAATCGCTCGGCAGACGCAGATGGTTATTTAACTCTTCAATGTAAGCGGGCCCACGCGTTTTAAAAGGCGAATATCATTGTCCCTCTTCTGCACGTCATGTCTGGGCCACACGTGCTTTGTTCCTCGGTGCAATTACGGTACACGCGTCATCTGTGCGCATGTTTAAGCTTGTTCCACATTCATTATCAAACGTCACATGTACCCATCCGTTACATATACTGTATATTCATGTGCATCTATGCATATATTGAGATGCGTATTATTTTCCGCATATGTATAAATATATTAAGTTGAACATTTTACGTAGATTTCAGACTTATGCGATGTCAGATTACTCGGTGTGCGACACACATGGGGCCGGCTGGCTGGTATAGTCATGCAAACCCACCACCCCGTTATGTGCAATAATAAAGGGGCATTGGCCGAAACGTCGATAATGTTTTCTTTCAAGGCCACACTGTGTTATTGACGAATGTATTGGGTGTCTCGTGTGTGACAGCTGTAACACACTCACTCACTCGCCCTGTCTGACAGATTGAACAAGCAGTTATACTGCCCTCTCCCGCCACGATATCTCTCCCTCCACATACAATTTTGTTTTTATTCTTATCAGCTGTGATATACCAAAACAAATATCCCCCGTATAGGGTGTTACAGACTGTTTGGGCAAGTGCTGTTTGCGAGCTCCTGTGAAGATCGCATAAACCCTCACTGTGATACAAAAACCGTGATCCACCGTATAGCCTTAAAAGACTGTTGGGGAAAGTGATGTTTGCGAACTCCTATGAAGGCGGGCACGGCACACGAGGGGGGGTAGGAGGCCAGCACCACGCCCGGCCGCCTTTGTCTCCCTAGTGGCGAGGCTGAATCGACCCAGGGCAGGCCCCGAACTGATTCAGATAATAATCGTTGGCCGTGGTAGGGTTTGTAGCGCAGCGCGCTTCCCACGACACGACCGCTCCCCACTTACACTCTGCTCCACTCCCACACACGCTCATATCCTGTGCTTTCAGACCATGTTCCGTTGGGCACATTTTTCCAGTTCACTCGGGATAAAGGCGCACGTGTTGAGACTTAGGGGAGTGACGCATACATCGCAAGTTTAGAGGATGTGGCGATGGATGCATCATCCCTTGGCCACATATAAGTAGGTCAGAGCAACTTGCATAAGTGTCTCTCCCACGAGCCGGGCAAGCCATTCTATTAGTTTAGGGAGCCTCGTTTGGTTCAAGGGTATTAGCCATACTGAAGACAATTGCGTGAACAGGAACGCGGAAGGGGCGGGGTCACGTGGGTTAATGTGACCATACTTCCCCACGTTGGTCAGTGCGGCTTGGAGAAGACGGGGGGGGTCACGTGGGTTAATGTGACCATACTTCCTCACGCTGGTCAGTGCGGCTTGGAGAAGACGGGGGGGGGTGTAGTTGCAAAAATGTTCGGTAGTTCGGTAGTGCAATGAACTTTGCCCCACTGGGGTCTGATGCCCACATCGTAGCCCCTCAGGGACCCCATGACACCACAGCTTTCGTACTCACACATTTACCCCCTGCGAATACCTAAGGAACATTGTTCCCCACCAACGGCTAAACGGATTTACCTTTCACACTAATATTGCCTGCCAATCACAACCAATCGACCAGCAATCAACTCTTAATTATACTGGTAGGAACCTCCTGGTTATACCAGCCCACAGGGGATTATTGTGTCCGTCCGTCCGTCGTGCAGGCAGGGGCTGAGTGGGGAGGGAGGGGCTGGGTGGGGAGGGTTGGGTGGGGCTGGGTGGGGAGGGGCTGGGTGGGGAGGGTGGGGAGGGTGGGGCTGGGTGGGGCTGGGTGGGGAGGGACTGGTCACCCCGTGGTGCCCTTATAAAACTCAACGTTTAACCTACTCACGCCGGCTTGTGCCCGCCCTCACAGTCGGGCATATTTGCGGAATACACCACGTCGCCGTTGACCCTGGCCATTGACCGAGCAACCCAACGTTCCTACCAGCTCCCTCCGCAGGAATGTGTTTACAGACCGGTTTCACCTGCATGGCTGTTGGGATGATGCGATGGAGGGGTCTGACCCCCCCCCTGCCAGCGTCCAGTCATCGCGACCGCGACGCTCCATCATTCCGCGTGGACCAATTTACTCCCCATTCATAATACAATCAACGCGTTCCACGCTGCACGCGCCCGATGATTGTTAAACGCGCCCAGGTGACGCGCCCAGCAATTAACGCCGTGAGTCACGTGCAACACGTGTGCACGCGCACGCACACGCATCTCAATCTTAACTTTAATTGGCTCCAGTAACGCAGACCGCGTCGGGCGTGTTTAACTATCATCGGGCGCGCGCAGCGTGAAGCGCGTTGGTTTGAACGGGGAGGTAAATTGGTCAAAGGGGAAATGCGGAGCAGAGGTGATGGTGGTGGTGGGCCGCGATGACTGGGAGTTTTATCATTGGTTTTTAAATCCTTTATATTAAGTTCGCTTGCTTGCTTGCGTGCTTGCTTACGACCGTGCAAATCTTTCGGTCGTTTTTTAACCCACTTCCCGTGATCCAATCGAGCTGACATTTTCCACACAGACTCGTTGTGCGTGACAATTAATGTTCGTGAAATTTTTTTTTACAAAATTTTACACTTTTTAGGACAAAAATATTATATTTAATGACCAATTGCTTAATGCTGCCATGCAATCATCTGACCCATAGGTGGCAGCCATCTCAAGCCAGATGACGAGAGGACTCTAGCCGCCACGCATATAAAGGATTTATAGTGAAAAACTTTGTTTTTACGGGTTAATTTTTTTTACCCTTTTATCTGGTAACAAAACTGACACCTTTTTTACGAGTCATGTTTGCATAGACCACAATACCTGCGGTCATAATGCAAACAAAAACCATAACTCTGATAATGCATGCACTGTCCTTGAAGTTGATTGGTCCGCACCCGAGACAGCTTTCCTTAGAGCCTAGTCTCACATGGGTTGGACCAGATGACGCCAAAAGGCGCACAACTCAAAGACAATGCACCATCAGAGTATGAGAGCTCGGGGTAAACATTTACACCATTGGTACCTCATTTGCCAGTAAAAAAAATATGATAATTGTTTTTTTACCCTTTAATCTGGAAACAAAACTGACACCTTTTTTACGAGGAGTCATGTTTGCATAGACCACAATACCTGCAGCCATAATGCAAACAAAAAACATAACTCTGATAATGTATGCACTGTCCTTGAAGTTGATTGGTCCACACCCGAGACAGCTTTCCTTAGAGCCTAGTCTCACATGGGTTGGACCAGATGACGCCAAAAGGCGCGCTGGGAGTTTGAGAAAGCCTGCGACTAAAGAGAAACCGCGCGGGAAGCAAACGAGACAACTCGGCAAAACAATTATCAAGACTCCTCATCGATGAGAATTTTATTGCATAATTTAAAAGTAGACCGTGCATTTCAACATGGGCGCACGCGTGGCACTGCACGATGAATTTTGCCCAATTATTATTGCCGCCGCTGACGATGCCAATAATAATGACGATCAAATGCCACTATCGACTGTCATCGAGAATAAATACGGCACGGCAGATTTACAATCGATGAACATCTCCGCACATGCAAGATGTTGATGTTTAGTTTTAAACAGACATACATACACGTGGAGCCACTGGCTCCTATAGACACCCCCCCCCCTTAACTCCAGCCCCACAAACTTTGTTTCACCCCCCCCACTCAACTCCAGCCCCACAAACGTTGTATCCCCAATTAGTCAAAAGGTGGTGGCTCTTCACGCCAACTCGCGAGGGCAGCTCACGAGACGAAGGTCACGAGGTCATCGCCGCCCCTCTCCGCTTCCCACTCTTTAAAGAGCAGTCCGCCCCCTCCTTCTCCTGGCGCGATCTCGAGACGTAAGCAGTGGACGCGATAGTGCAACCACAAAACATTAAATCAGGCAGTGCACATATAGCGTTCACACCCCCACTGCACAACCGAGCCACGCCAGGGCCGTACCAGCACCAGCCCCAGCGCCGCTTACAAAGGAGGCGCCAGGGTTTTTTTTTCCACTGTAGAAGCCGAGCCGTGCTATGCCGCTGACGTCACACGCAGTGAACGAGTCACCGTACGACTTCCCCTCTCGGTCCCCGGGGGCCACATTCCGGCGTCGTATCTTTTGAGGCCAATGGGAGCAACGCAGTTCGTTGTTGGCTCAACTTCAATAAACATCTAGTGGGGGGCGGGGAGGGGGGAGCACAGACCAGTACCGTGAGGGGCCCGCCGCCCTGGGACGGCTCGGATGTGCCAGTGGGAAAGAGCGGTGGGGGGGAGGATATCAGAGCTCGGGAGCCTCCCAGAATTGAAATCGCTTCAGCCACGTCGACCTCACTCGGGAGACAGGACTGGGGCCTTCATTTGGTGTAATGTTCCCCTGAAAGGGGAGGAGGGGGGTTCAGGGGGCAGATGGGGATGCTACAATTGACCGCCCCCCACCGCCTCCCCCTTACTGCACGATTCGATCAAGTCGCAGTTTCGATTCAACCGCTTGAGATTCTCTCCCGCCCCTTGTAGTACAAGCGGAAATTCCGGCGTTAATTTTGCGACTCGATTGCGTTGCGAATTGCCGGAATACGTAGCGGTAAAAAAAAAATCTTTATTTTTTCTATAAATCTTAAAAACAGGTTCTTACACACAGGAATTGATGGCGTCAAGAGCATACGAATCGATTTCAAATCAGCGAATCGATCACCGTTGCCTGCCAGGAATTTGGTGGCTACAAAAAAAATTTAAATTCCGTTCAAAAAGAGAGCATTCCTGAAACGCGTGATGCGATTATGGGGGTTGCACCGATCCTGGGTGTCCTAGAATCTGCCTTGTTGTGGCCGTCCTGGAAAATCTGTTAGGTCGGGGGGGGTCAGACGCGAGTTTGAATGCAGGGATTTAAACACAAATATCTAATTGACGCTCTTCGTTACACCTTCCGAATGCGCCTTAAACGAAAACAGCAAAACGCAGTCACTCGCCCATTACATCAAGAGACAAATGGGCACAAATAAATCCCCTTCCGGAGAGGCTCCTGCAGTGAGGAGGTAGATGATGTCCAGTGCTCCAGGGCGCAACTTCTCCCTCTCTCAGTATTGTCCGGGTCGCGGGTGTAGGTGGGCGCGTGACGAGTAGTCGGAGAGCAAGTATGCAGGATGCAGCGTGCCTTGTGCGGAAAATATTTGCCGACCCAGACACAAAATCGGCTGCAGTGGAAGCCCTGGGCCCCCGAGCCGGATCATCCGGATCTCGGCGTTGTGCGCGTTGAGCTGTGGTACAGGCGCAGCGTGGCCGGAGGCCGAGTGGGTCACAAGTGGTCGGTTGAATGAGGTCAGGCAGCGCTGCGTAAACGTAACGGAGACAGCGGCGGCAGAGGCGCGTGACAGCTACAGGCAAAACCATTCCCGTACGCGGCCGCAGCAGCAGCGGCGGCGGCGAAACGCCGCGGGGAGATTGCACAAAGACGTTAAGTCCGACACTCGCTGCGATAATTAGTTGCTCCATGCTACATTATTAAGAGACGCTCGTAGCTCCGAGCCCAAACAAACTCAACAAAATACAACACAAGTACCTTAAACGGAGGCGAACTCCGCCTGTTCAAGACACGCGATGACCAGGACTTTCAGAGAGGAGCGCTATAACGGACGGACACTGCATGCGAGAGCGAGCGAACGAGCTAGCAAACCCGCGCGGCCGTGACAATGTAAATGATGACACGTCGTTTCCGACGGCGTGTGGTAACAACAGTGCACTCAACTGAAACGTTGTATAAAGTTGCTCCGAACAAACCAAAAAAAATGGGCGAATACCATCGCCCCGGTAATTAGAAGTGCGATGAAAACGCTAATTTATGTTTCGGGGATATGTGGTGGAGGTGGGGGGGGGTTTAATGCCACGACATTTGCTCTGTGCAAATTTACTTCATACCCCCCCAGCCCCTCACCTTCCCCACAACAGCAGCAGGTGCCAATAGCCGCCAAGTATCGGCGACATCACCAGTGCTCGTGGCAGGCTAGGTGTACATGCACGTCGTCATATCTCGCAGAACCAAACAGAAAGAAAAAAAACGACACACTCAGGCGGCGCTCGCACTCTCGCCACCTTCAAAAAGAAACGAGACAAACGCTTTGTTTGGAGAGAACAAAAACAACTCCATCGGCCACACGGCTCCATCTCCACGGTAACGGGGGTTTGATCGGTTTATGCGAACTCCGCGGGGGCGGTGCCACCGGAGCCTGCACGCTAATGCCACGGCGCTCACAGTCTTAGTGCAGATTTCAAGTGATACCAAACGATACATTCCACCGTGCGACCAAGTGCGGGCGACCCCACGACCCCCCATACCCGCGACCCCCGCATACGGGCAACCCCCACGTACGGGTGACCCCGCATACCCGTGACCCCGTGTACTGTGGGATCGCAGGGACCCTTTGAGATCAGGGGCCCCCGTACAGAGCAGATGAGCATAACGACGATGGGAAGACCCATATCATCAGACTTTCTGGGGTAGTATCAGGGAAGCCATGGGATCAAGAGACACAATGGGATAAGATGACCCTCCATTGCGATATGGATCTAAAATGAGCCGAAGGACCCATCGGATCTGATTACTCATGAAACTACCGCGATATATCAAAGGAACCGTGAAATCAGGAGCAGTCGCTCCCAACGAACAGCTGGGATCAGATGACCATAAACAATCACGTGACCCAAACTATTAAATGGATTTAAATGATTGGGGAGCCCACGGGAAAGTAAGAGCGGTTGGGGGACCAGGGGGGGCCCAGTTGACTTCGGATCAACGAGTTTCTGGGAAACTCACTCCGGCTGCCGGCGCTGACGTCTGGCACAGCAGCGACCTCCGCTAGAATGCGGGTTACGAAGGCCGCCGCCCCCAGCCACAGGAGGGTGCAAGCGCAGGGGCCCGGCCGACGCCCAGACACGCTTGCGGACGCCGGCGCCTCGAGGCCGGACCACGCGATGACGTCCAGAGCAGCGCCGCGACGGCCCAAGTGACGCGGGGGATTCTCGGTTTTCAAGCGAGTGCGAATTCCGAGCGGTTTGGTAGCGGCGCGAGGCAGGCATCGCCGTCGGGACGGACCGCGATGACCACGACTACGTCGATAACGAGGCAGACCGGCACTCGTGATTTAGTTGAGTCCGTCAGGCATGCGGCGACGTGAGAACAAGAGTGAATTTCAAATTATCGGAACAAAAACCAGGGACGGAGAGACGGCGACCACCGCGCGTCTCACACGGCGCCGGAACGAGCGCCGCTCTCCGGCAAGTCCATCTCCCAGAACGCGTCGTCATCGTCGTCTTCGGAGGCCTTGCGGGAGAGCGGGATGTCGACGACCGGGGACGCGCCAGGCTCCTCCTCGCCAGGGCCGGCCCGCGCCTGGCACCTTCTCCTCCTCCAGCGGCAGGGCCGCACCAGCGCCAGGAAAGCGGCACCCAGCGCCACGCCGCCCGCCGAGGTGTAGAAGGCCATCGCGTAGTTGCGCTGCGTGGCCTCCACCAGCCAGCCTGGGGACACGGGGGCACAGGGTCAGGAGGTCAGTGCCCCAGATTTTGTTCCCGGTTGAACATTTTCTGGCCTTGTGCTCAACTCCTTATACGGGCAGTGGGTGGGGCTACCAGAATAGAGGGCGGAGCTACCTGGGGTGAGGGCTCGACTGTGGCGACGGAATCACAGCGGTCACTACGACTGCCTCTACACAATCCGAACGTCCACTCTTCCTGTCCCGCGTCTATAGACGATACAAATCGACATCGTGTCGAGGAGGTGCGAGCGGATGAGGCTGGCGAGGAAGGTGACGGGTGGCTGTGGATGGATGGGCACGGCGCGCGCGGGCAGGTCGCCCCGTACGCCCGCACAAGCGTCGCGAGAGAGGGCGGGAGGGGGGCAAGCGAGGTTTGGCGGCACTCACCGGCGATGGGCGGGCCCGTGAGCCCGGCGAAGCTCTGCGTGAAGAAGTAAATCCCCACGCCGGAGGACATGCGGGCGACCCCGACGACGTCGTCCTCGGCCAGGAGTGGGATGTGCGTGCTCGCCACCATGCCGAACGCCAGGCCGAACAGCGCGCTGCACGCCGCCAGCCCCCAGAAGTCGCTCACCAGCGGGAAGCCCAGCAGCACCAGCGCCAGGCCGCACACGCAGCACAGCTCCAGGTGCAGCGCCGGCAGGGGGCGGCGGCCGAACAGCGCGCCGGCCGTCACGCGGCCCCCGACCTCCGCCACGGCCATGGTGGAGAGCAGGTAGGCGGCCTGCTGCTCGGCCAGGCCCAGGCTGACGCACAGCGGCACGAGGAACATCTGCGGCGCGAAGAAGCCGAGCGTCGCGAAGAGCCCGAAGAGCGCGTAGCACACGAACTGCGGCTCGCGCAGCAGAGCAAAGTCCAGCAGCTTCGCTCGCTCGCCCGTGCCGCCCAGAGGCTTCGCCAGTTCCAAACCGCTCCGACTCTGCCGTGACTCGGGCCGGCCATCGTCACTTTTCCCCCGCGCCGTCGACGGGACGGCGCCACCGACATTGATGCCGGAGTCGCCCGAGTCGCCCGAGTCGACCGACCTGACGGTCTGCTCGTTCTCGAGTTTGTAGCGAGCCTCCAGCGACGACTTCTCGCCGTCGTCGGCCGAGAGGTCGGTTCCGTCGACGCCGCCGTCATCGGTAGCCTCCCGCCGCCGCTCCGGCTGGGAGCGCTCGGGGAGCGGGCGCAGCAGGGCGCCGCACACGGTGATGTTGAGCTGCATGGCGCCGATGACGAGGATGGCGTTGCGCCAGCCCATGCTCTCCTTGAGCAGGTGGAAGCCTAGAAGACGAGGCGAGACGGTGCCAGCGCACGTGAGCGAGAGCGACGACGCCGCCGCCGCGGTCGGGGAAGCGGGCGACCTACGGCGGTGGGAGTGCGCCGTCGGCGGGGCGTGCAGGTTGCGGACGAATCAGTGCCACGTGAGAGGTAGCGCTGGGGCCTTGACAGCCATGGCCGACGGTGCGAATTGGCACAGCTCACAAAATCTTTTATTTTAATCGGAATCTGTTATTTAGACCGGATGAATCCGATGAGCTGCGAAGCTCTTTATCACACGTGTCCATTATGGGCGGGTCAGTAAGTTACAACAGCAAACAATACAAAAACACCGGGTGGGATGAATCTACGGCCCTCATCATCCAGCAGTGCATTGACAAAAAGTGGCTGTACGTGTACACGCGTACCTCTAGCCAGACACGGGTCGGGAGGGGGGGGGGGGAGGGTGGGGGGCACTAGCGGCGTTGGTGGTGGACCGGGCCCCGTCGCAGGCGTTAGAAGGCACCAAAGATCAAAGACAAAGATCCCCCGTATAGACTGAACAAGACTGTGGCCATTCTAGATTTGAAGTTTTCGTGACTGCAAGGCTCCATACTCGGTAAAGTCACGTATGTGAAAATAAAAAAATAGAAATAACTAAATTAAATCACGACGTTTCGGAAGCAACACAAGCTTCCGTCATCAGGTGGGACAACCACAGCAAGAAACAAAATTACTGTAAAGACTGTAGGCGCAAGTGCTTTTAGCGAAGCACCTACGAAGGCCGGCACGGGCACACCAGGTACTCATTCGAGGCCGGGTCCACCTAGGGGAGGCCCGAGACCGGTTCAAATAACCACACACCTGGCGCGAAGGCGAACATGGCGAAGCACTCGCCCGTGGAGGCGACGGCCATGACGAGGGCGCGCCGGCGCTCAAAGTAGAGCGACAGGGCGGTGACGGTCGGCACGAAGCTGAGGCAGAAGCCCAGCCCTGGGCGGAGCAACGCACGGTTAGGCTAAAAGGGGCAGCCGGGACACGCGGGAGACAGGCGTGCGCCCCGCCGCGGGGGGGAGGGGGGGCAACACATAGACACTCGATTAATGGGGGGGGCAAGGGAGAGAGGGGCGAGGGTCACGGCAACGGCGAGTCAACGGCGTGTTCTGGGTCGTCACGATCGAATGTTCGCGAGTTGATTTTCAAGAATCAATGTTTTTGTTTTCGCAATTCTTGCCGTGAATTATAGCGGCCTCTCTGTCTGTGCGGGATAGCGGTTGCCTCCCTTCGCACGTGCGCATCTTCAATGGGCGCTCCCCGCTTTCCTCCCGCACGTAAATACTCACTCATTTGGGGTGTGTGGGGGCGGTGTGGGGGGGCACGTCGTCCTCACCGCTCACGAGGCCGATGGAGATGTACATGTCCGTGATGGAGCGGGCAAACGAGGCGCCCACGAAGCCCGCGCACGACAGCAGCCCGCCCAGCATCACCACGGGGCGGCTGCCGAAGCGGTTGCTCAGCACCGTCGACACGGGGCCTGGCGGCACACACAGACAAAGATGAACTTTTGGGGCAAGTGCTGTTAGCGAGCGCCTATGAAGGCCCGGCACGGCACACGAGGGGGGTGGGTTGGCCAGCACCACGCCTGGCCACCTTTGTCTCCCTAGTAGCGACGTCTAAACATTGTGCCAGGTAATCATTTGAGGCCGAGTCGACCTAAGAGAGGCCCAGGACCGATTCAGATCATCGTCACTTGTGTTGGAATTGAACTCGGGCCGCCGGCTTCGTAACACAGCATGCTAACCGCTACACTACCGCTCGACAAACACGCATACGCGCACGCACATACACGCACACCGCGTGGTCAACGCCGTGCCGCCAGCATGCCACCACACCCCCCCCCCCCGCCATAGGAATGTGGAATTTCCACCACTGGTTCAGGGCTGTAATTAGGAACCGAGCACTGCCTCAATGCTCATTTGATGAGCAAATCACTTTTGACAACTCAAAAAATACAATGTACAGCGCCCGTGGTCAATCTCCTGTTGCCAGTTGAAGGCCCCCCCCCCCGCCCCCCCCCCCGCGCCAGACATGGGGGCTGTTTGACTGGTCAGTTCTGGATGCTGCTTTATGTTGAACTGCTTTCGCACGTAGCCAATCGTGCTCGTCAGAGGTGCCGGCGAAGGACAGCAAACTTAACACAAAAAAGCATTTCTAAAGATGATGATGATGATGTTGATACTGCTGCTGCGTATTACACCGATGCCGATTCAGCTGATGCTGCCAAAAGACGACACAGCCGTTTCTGCTGCAGATGATGATGATGATAACGCCACTGCTGTTGATGATGATCGTGATGATGATCGTGATGATGATGATCGTGATGATGATGATGATGATCGTGATGATGATCGTGATGATGATGATGATGATCGTGATGATGATGATGATCGTGATGATGATGATGATGATGATCGTGATGATGATGATGATCGTGATGATGATGATGATGATGATCGTGATGATGATCGATAACGCTGATCGATAACGCTGCTGCTGCTGCTGCTGCTGCTGATGGAACCCATCCGAGAGGCTCAACCCCGGCCCTCACCGGTGAAGGTCATGGTGAAGACGCAGATGGACATGACCCAGGAGACGGCGCTCGGCGTCGCGCTGAACTCGGCGAGCAGGTCGTTGAAGAAGACGGCGAACGCCTTGATGGTGCCGTACGACAGCGCCTCCACCACGAAGAAGGCAGCCGCCACCGCCCAGCCCCAACCGCCGTCGGGGGGGCGGGCCGCACCCACCGCCCGGCCACAACCGCCGTCGGTCGCCCTCACGCCCATCGCTTCCTCCTCTGCCTCCTCCGCCGCCTCCTTGTTCTCCTCTTCCTCCTGCTCCTCCCTGGGTCCTCCCCTCCTGGTCACCCCGCAGCTGCCCACACTGCTGAGCAAACGACAAGAGGCGCAGGTTCCCTGTATAGCCTCGAACAGGATGTCGGGGGACAAGTGCTGTTAAGCGAGCAGCAGCACCTACGGAGACCGGCACGGGCACGCGGTGGGGATGGGTGGCCAGCACCATGCCCGGCCGCCGTCTGTCTCTCCCCAGCGGCGATGTTTTACACTACCGGTCTGCCACCCATGCACCATCCCCCTATAGCACCACTGCAATAGTGCCACCCACGCACGACTGTCCACCCCTCCCCGCACGTGCTCCGCACATCAATACAATTGTCTCCGTTCACCTTGGGACAGAACCTCCTGTACTAAACATCCCACCCCCCGACTCCTAAATGGATCCCTTCCCTCCCTACTTCCTTCCCACCCACCCCCCCCCATTCCCTCCATCCGCCCCCCTCCGAACAATGTTCGTCCATTCACCCCGCTGCGCACATCTCCCATTCATCAAACCCCTCCCCCCTCTCCCGGCACGGCGTGCCCGTCACAACGCGCCACCATGCGCAGCCCCGCCGCCAATCCGCTGCCGGATGACGGCCTCCGCCACGCCGCGAGGACGACGACGACGCTGACGATGCTGCTGCCGCCGCTGCGTTGGCACCGGCGCACGCGCACCGCCCGCAGAAAATGCAATCGTCGCCAACACTGGAGGGTTGGCCTCGAAGAAAATATAAAAATGAAATCAGCGACGTTACGAGCAATGGCGCTTCTTCAGGCGCACGCAAATAGAGGCCGAGATGGTAGAGTGGATAGTCAGGCACTGAAGTCTGCACCTGTTTACACCACGATGATTTTATGCGAATAGTTACGCTCGCAGTAGCTGCCGGGGTAGCAGACAAGCCCCATTCAATAATCACAAGGTATTGCTACTAAGTAAACCAATGTGATATTAAAAGTGAAATCATTGAATGCCGCTGGCACATTCCATTGTGGGGAGATTTGATAAAGTCACTTCGCAATGCATTCCTGGGCCCCCAATGTGGTGGTAGTGGTGGTGGTGGCTGCGGGACTGTGCAGCACATGCATATCTAAAACCCAAATAATTTCACTGGGATCAATTTAGAACAATTGGGGAATGAATTTGGCGTTATTCTTTTTATTATTGTCGCAGTAAATTAAGCACAGTTATATGAATATAGCAATACGGGGTGGTGTACAATAACACCGATTATTATGATTGTTATAGATAGAACCTTGGCTCAAAAACGGCCGAACGGCCTTTCGGAAAATACCGAGCGAGCGGGTAATCAAAGCCCCATTTCATTGTACCGCACTGGCCGAGCGTGCCATCAGAACGATGAGGAGTGGGGGCTCTTGGCCCGCCTTGCAACTCCCAACAGCAAGGCCGGGTCTAACCACGGACTGCCCTCCACGTCTGCCGTGACCTCGCGATCCGCGCCCCGGCCAAGAACAGCGGCGTGAGACGGGAGAAACACGAGCGTGCCAACGCCAGTGTGTCGCTACTCTGGCCGCTGTTGCTGCCGCCGCGGGATTCGGCGGTCGCGCTGCGTGGCGTGGCTCTCTCCCGACGCGCTTCGCGGTTGTGCCGCTTGTGCCGCTTGTGTCGTTCGATACGAAGTACAACGTTTCGCTCCACGGTGCCGCCCGCAGGCCGCTGGCTAGCACCGGCACCGAGTTCATCTCCTATTGCGGAACGCGACTAATCGCGCGAGAGTGAAACCAGACTCAACCCGGAGTGAAACCGGAGAGAAACAGAGCCACCCCCTCTCTAGGGAGGCGGTGAGGACAGCTTTCACAGGGCTTGGCACCTCAGCTCCCCTCCCACTAGGGTCATCGTTCTATCGCACTCCTCCCATCGAGGAGGGGGTGGGGGGGGGGTCTGGACAGCGTTATTGTCTGCCGCTGAACGCGCGTGGATATCCGTACGTGCGGCCAACATAACGGCTTCGTGCGATCGTTCGTGCCGCCCTCATAGCGCCCTGCACTACCGCTCTACCACCCATGCCCCATCCCTATAGCACCACCATCGGGATGGTGCGACGTTACGTTGTTCCACCCGCGCCAAAAAGTCTGACGTCGGTGGACGTGCCGACACCGTCATGCGCTACCCTTCCGGCACCAGAAGGAGAGGAGGACTTCCTCATTCTGGGTTGTGCCTCACCCTATAGAAACGTTTGTGTAAGAAAAAAATGTTATTGTTCGCCCATAATTATTTGGCAGAGGTGCACAGGCACAAACAACGAAAGTAAACTCGACACGTTGGTTTAAAAAAAAAAAAACCCGTGTGCGGGCTTCAAAATAAAAATATATATATTAGGCGACAAGTTAGGCAAATGCCCTTCTCATATCGCACAAATAGAAAGGCCAGAGAGATGGACTGGATAATAGGAATTGTAGACTGAACTTGACACCATGGGGAGGGAGGGGTGGGGGAAAGGTCAGATGGGAATCACATTTCAAACATATTTTTTGATGACCACTTTTTGAATCGGAATGCCAATGGTTAGGAACGGAATTGAGGTGCTAGACTCTTTGAGTTTCCTGAAGGAGCTTCCAGCGCGCGGAGCGAAACGTCGGACACCACGCGGCGGCCCCAAGATGGACGGCCTCGCGGCACGGCCACAGGAGGAACCGTCGCGGCGGTGAAAATAAACGATCGATTGCCGGGTGTTCAGAACCCGGTCGCCGGTCACTGCCCTGCTGTCAAATGTTTGCCCTGCGGTTGAGTGAACCAACGGAGAAGGGCTCGCCAAGAAACCACGAGCGCAGTGGACTCTGTCCCACAGCTTTGAACGATCGCACCAGTTCAGCGACCAACCCCAACAGTTAAACTAGCACCAATACGAACTTGAACGCCAGCCATAGCCCTAACCCCAAATCTGAACTCCAAACCTTAAATCCATAATTCTACCCCTACCCCCAACCCCAAGCTTTAACCGCAATACGAACATGAACACCAACTATGAGCACAACCCCAAACCCTAAAGCCAAATATAAACCTCAAAACCTTATACTAATCCTAACTCAAGGC
This sequence comes from Lampetra planeri, assembly GCF_965212315.1. Lineage (NCBI taxonomy): Eukaryota > Metazoa > Chordata > Hyperoartia > Petromyzontiformes > Petromyzontidae > Lampetra > Lampetra planeri. Next base: position 37,407,115 of record NC_136107.1, read on the forward strand.
TTAATTTCAGCCAGGTTGTATCCAGATCGGCTGTGGCCTCTCCTTGCCACGTGCCAACTACCCCAGCACACACAGCGAGAAAGTTACCCCCTGGGACAGGGCACGGGCGCGGACATCACGCGATGGACACGGTGGTGTCGTGTGCACCACGGGGGAGGGGTGGGGGGTGGGGGCTGCGGGGGCGGGAAGCTGACTCGGCACGTGGTAAGCACAGGAATAGTGTCCCGCAAATCCAAAGGGCACTTTGTGTCGAAAAATAACCTCGAATAAATAAATAACGAGTTGGAGCTGTCTGTAAGAAAAGGTTGTTTTTTCAAATTCCACCGACGGACACGTCTTGCCCAGCGTGAGAGAGCAGGCCCAGAATTCCCGATTGCTCTCTAGCGGTGACGTGGAGCTTGCAATTGCAGACGACGCAACTTTTGTCTTTTATCTCGTCTTTACGAACGTAAAAAGCAGACTTGGGTTTTACGGCCTCCGTTGATCATCCGTCGCGCCATGAGTTTGGGCCACGTGGCCCACCCTCCCCCCCCACACAGAATCTGTAGGGCTCAGCGACTCCGGCTGGGACATTGGACGGCGGACGTGCGGTGATTGCCGGCACAATTGTTTACTTATATCCATGGAAACTCCGCTCTCTGCTGCAGCCCTTCATAAATAAACAAAATGTATTTTTACTCCGTCATCCTACCTATTGGCAGTCCATGATGCGCATTACTCTCATCGCCAAGAATGAAGCATTTTAAGCAAGCAAACTCGGTAACAGTTTCAACCTTACGTGTCTCAAGAGCAAAGCGTTCGGCTTGTTAAACAAATGCTGCTGGGTTACCAACCTTGCGTGTCTCGAGAGCAAAGCGTTAGGCTTGTTCAACAGATGCTGCCGGATTTACACTATGAGACCCCCTTTACCAGTGGCAAAATATAATAGTAGGTTTTTACCAATGGAGACTAGGCTCTAAGGAAAGCTGTCTCGGGTGTGGACCAATCAACTTCAAAGACAGTGCATATCATTATCATCATCAGAGTTGTTTATTTTTGTTTGCATTTTGACTAGTTGTGTTGTGGTTATTGCAAACATGATGCCTTATATAAAGGTGTCAGTTTTGTATCAGTTTAAAGCAGGGGTCTGCAACCTTTAAGACATAAAGAGCCACTTGGACCCGTTTCCGAAGGAAAAAATAAACTGGGAGCCGCAAAACCATTGCAACATTTAAAACAAATATAACACTGCATATATTGTTTCTTACCTTATTGCTATATACAGGATCGTGCAGTCAGCTGTCAATCTGAATAAAAAAAGGACTTTTTCACTTAACAATGTAAAATATATTTTTGCAAATTAATAGCTAAATTACCTGGTTAATGGGATTTTTGCTCCTGAACCTCAGTGCACAGTGTCTGCACATCAGGGCTGTAAGACGTCACCTTCATTTTCACACAGGCTTGCAAGCTGTCATCTGTGAGGCGTGATCGATGTTTGTTTTTAATATAGTTCATGTTGGAGAAGACCTGCTCACATACATATGTGGAGCCGAAGATCGACAGGACTCCAAATGCATACTTTTTCATGTTTATATAAGTGTTGGGGATGGCATTCCATGTTTCGAATACAAGTTTGTCCTGTTTGGGAAGGTTTTCAATATCACTCCATTTATGATTCTGAGCCAGAATGGCCTTCTGACGGGCAACATCCTCAAGAGTAGCGGTCAAGCATTTGAACTTGGACACCCATATATCTTTGTCGGCTATATCGGCCAGTTCCATCTCAAGATCAGGTTGACTTACACCTGCAAATGCAGTCATATTCAATAGGGATGGATCGATCGCCAGGGGAGTGACAGGGAAGGATAATGTCGTTTTTTCCTCTCTGAACTCACAGAATCGTTTCCCAAACGAACTTTGCATTGTGGTGATTGCAGACTTGAAATATTCCAAATTTATCGTATCATGACTTTGTTTGAACTCTCTCAAAGAGGGAAAGTGAGACAGTGTACCTCTCTGTAAATCTTTGACAAACACTGTCAACTTGCGCTCGAATGCCAAAACCTCCTCCAGCATGTGCAGGGCTGTGCCTCCTTTCCCCTGAAGGGTTGTATTTAGCGTGTTTAGATGTGCTGTCATGTCTACCATAAAATGTAATTTTTCCAGCCACTCTGGCTGTTCCAGCTCAGCAAAGGTGAGCTCTTTGCTGCCCAGGAAGGTTTTTACTTCTTCCAAACATGTGACAAAGCAACGGCAACGTTATTGCCTGTCACCGGGCGGGCAGTGTGGAGCGGAGCGGCAACCTGTCAGCAGCGGCAACGCCAGAGCAGGTGTCACAGTGCGCCTCCTCCCCTCGCTAGCATCCGCCCCGGAGCCGCGGTCAAGGTTCAAAAGAGCCGCATGCGGCTCCGGAGCCGCAGGTTGCCGACCCCTGGTTTAAAGGGTAAAAACCTACTATTAGATGTTGCCGGGTTACCAGATCTTCTGGGCAAGAGCACTCCGTATAAACTATGGGACACCGTTAGACAGACATAGTAATCATTATCATCATCGGCAGTGGTCATTCCACTGCTGGATGAAGGCCTCCCCAACCTCTCACGATCTTACGACGTCACGATCCACCTGCAGTACCCGCGCATGATGTCATCGGCCCGCGTCTTGTTACTTAATCTCCGCGGTGTTTCTCTTTCAAACCTCTCACAAAGTGAAATCCAAATAGCGACACCGTCCAACCAGGCCCCCCCCTCCCCCGCCAACCCCCCCCCCCCCACCGTGCTAATGGCTTGTAATGCGTGGTATGCCCGGCCCTAATGGGGTAATAAGTGACCAGTTTTTTCCTGATGCGGTTGCCCCATCTCTGTGCCTGCCAGCGCTGAACCCACACGGCACCGCAACGCACGCCGAGTCAGCGGGCGCCGCAAAAGGTCAAGGTCAAGAGGTCAACCCGTCAACACCGCTGCCCTCCCCCACTGCCAGACTTCGCAGTAGCTGCGCGGTCGATGCCCCCGACCTCCCAACATGTGGGATTCGACCCCTTACCGATTATGGGGTTGACGCGCCTTTCAAGGGGGGCCCGCTCTTACGCTGACAAATTAAGTGATGAGAGCGTGCGGTAATCGTGCGATCCCGATTGGCCAAGGCGATCATCACGAAGGCCCTGTGCTTCACAGACGGGTATAGTCTGTGGTTAGTTTCACAGCGGGCAGGGAGATGATGTTGCCGTGCCAGTTTGAAGCGTCCATTTGAGCAATTTTTCAAATTTGCGAAAATTCGGACCGCGACGCCGGCACGAGCAGCCCGCTCTCTCAGAAAAGGTCACGGCCGCTGTCGGGGTCACCGTGCGTCCCCACGTGACCTGGGCAGCCAGAGGGAACGGCATCTTGTGTTACCAATCTGCTGGTTACCGGTATTGTGCCGGGCTTTATTACGGCGCACCACAGTTTTGAGGACAGACCTAGTCCCCGACTGAGAAAGACGTCTGGGTTCGGTCTCCACTGGGAAAAGGTGGCCACCACCGTAAAGCTGACGACTCTGATTTACGATGAACACACCTGCAGCATTAACCAGGGCGGCCGCTGGGTTTCCGAATCCGAAAAAAAAGCACGACCGCCGTGTCACCTGCAGAATCATCACCATCACCCTGGGTGTGGATCTCACCATTGCCTTACAGTCGGCACTTGCTAATGCACGAAACGATCGGCCTCATCGCCACCATTCACCACCATCGCCGCCTCCGCCACCATCTGGTTTCGGGTTGTTCCCTTTGGTTACCGACCTCGGCGTGTCACTCCACCGCCTGCCGACATCAACGACACGGTGACGTCACCAGCTCTTGCGTCATCTGCCCCTGCAGCTGAGCCCAGAGTTACGTCACGCGGAGGCGTCGCACCGCGGTGGGTGGGGGGGGTATTGGAGAACAATGGTGACTGCGGGTAACGAGGGAACACCCCTACCCCCACCCCCCCCACAAAGCCCCCCCGCCCCCCCGACTATCCGGACCCCGGTGATGTCACTCAGAAGAGGCACCGGCGAATTTGTCGCATCAACCGCGGCGCCGATGGTGCGTGCGAGGAGTTCCCGGCATCGCGAACGGCGATGAATGGGAACCATGAGTCAGCACCCCCCCCCCATCCCACACTATACCCCCCCCATCCCACACTATACCCCCCCCCCATCCCACACTATACCCCCCCCCCATCCCACACTATACCCCCCCCCATCCCACCCCCCCCATCCCACACCCCCCCATCCCACACTATACCCCCCCCCATCCCACACTATACCCCCCCATCCCACACTATACCCCCCCCCATTCCAGACTACCCCCCCCATTCCAGACTACCCCCCCCCATCCCACACTACCCCCCCCCCCCCATTCCAGACTATACCCCCCCATCCCACACCCCCCCATCCCACCCTATACCCCCCCATCCTACACCCCCCCCCATCCCACACCACCCCCATCCCACACCCCCCCCATCCCACACCCCCCCCCCCATCCCACACCCCCCCCCCATCCCACACCCCCCCCCATCCCACCCTATACCCCCCCCATCCCACCCCCCCATCCCACACCCCCCCCATCCCACACTACCCCCCCCCCCATTCTACACTAACCCCCCATCCCACACTACCCCCCCCCATCCCACCCTATACCCCCCCATCCCCCCCCCCCATCCCACACCCCCCCCCATCCCACACTATACCCCCCCATTCCCCCCCTATACCTCCCCATCCCCCCCCATCCCACACTACCCCCCCCCCATCCCACCCTATACCCCCCCCATCCCCTCCCCCCGCCACCATCAACGCCCGACATAATCGCCACTCAAACACCAACACTCACAATTGCCAACTCACCACCACCAGCTGCCGCTAACCGCTGCGCGGTGCAGTCTTGCCTAGAGTGGGGTCGGCAACCTACGGCTCCGGAGCCGCATGCGGCTCTTTACGGGCTGCTTCTTGACAATATGTACGTATGTACAGTATGTACATAATTGCATTGCGGCTCTTGAAATATTGAATTTTGTACCGAATTGGAAAAAAATGGCTCTTCTTGTTATTTTGGTTGCCGACCCCTGGCCTAGACTGTACTCGACTGTTTTAGCTGGTCAGATGTGGTCGTGTGCTATGAAGAAGGGCCATTGCTCGAAACGTCGCCGATTATATTCGAATTATTTGGGTCCTCTTCAGGCCACGGTGTTGTTGACGAGCCAGTCGAGAGCTTTTGTTTGTTGTTCGTGCTCGCGCACCGCAACCATCAGCAGTAGCAGCGTCACCAAATCATCTCCGTTACATTTTTTTCATCTCCAATCACTTCCTCCTCGCCGAGTGATCATCTCAAATCCCCCCCCCCCCCCCCCATTATCGCCCCTCGCCGTGTTCTGGCACCTCGAGGTGCATCAACGCGAAGCAAAGCGGTATAAATAATGAACAACGATGGTGATGGTGGCGATGACGATTCTATTATCTCCCCCGCCCCACCAATACGACCACCCCCAACCACAACATCACTCACCGTTGCCTCCCACGAGAGAGTGCCCCCTATAATCATTAGATGCAGCCCCCCCCACAGCCCCCCTCCTAATCTATTTACTATCCCCCCCCCCAAAATTAATTTAAACTCCCCCCCTTTAATGATTAAAACACCATCCTATAATTAATCATAATTACACCCCCCTCCACCCCCGTCGAATAATTATTCTTGACCCCCACCCCAGGGGGGGGGGGGGTTACCCCCCCCCACCCCAGGGGGGGGCGGGTCACACCCCACCCCCACCCCAGGGGGGGGGCGGGTCACACCCCCCACCACGGGGGGCGGGGGGTCACGACCCCCCCACCACGGGGGGGGTCATACCTCCGCCCACTCCCCCCACAATCTTACACCTGCCCTCTACAAGTGCCACTACTATTGCCGGGGAGCGGGGGGGGGCGGGGGGGGTGTCGGTTGGCAAGCCCGCGGCTCTTCGGTGTCACGCAACAACGTAATGTCACGGTGATGTTCCCACGTTGCATTGCAGGCTCGAGGAAAAATCGGGCTTCGTGTACCGAATTCGGAATTTGTTACAAAAACAAACAGCCACAATGGCTCGTACTTGTTATTTTGGTGAGCTATTGCGTCACCCCATCCAGGAGGGGGGGCACGACCCGCCACGATCCCAACTTAGTCGTCAATAGCACGACAACAGTGACGTAGCACGCACACACACACACACGACTCACATGGTGAGAGAACAAAGATACACCACCACCACCAACCCGTATTGCCTGAACACGACTGTTGGGGCAAATTCTGTTCGCGAGCGGACCTCTCAAGGCCGGCACCGGCACACGAGGGGGTGGGTGGCCAGCACCACGCCCGGCCGCCTTTGTCTCCCCAATGGCGATGTTTACACACCGCCCTCATTCGAGGCCGAGTCGACCCAGGGGAGGCCCAGAACTGGTTCAGATCATTCAGAATCAGAATGTGTATTTAGACTGGAGGAATCTGATGAACTATAAAGATCTTATTCACAGATATCCAGTCGAGGCGAGTAAGAACTTTACAACAACAAACAGTACAACAACACGATAAGAGTGTCAATACCAGGTAAACAAAGCACCAAAACACAAATAAAACGAAACCATCCCCATCCTACCAGACAAAGCCCACCGAGGTATTAACTTATTTGTTCAAAAGCGACCTGGCCACAAATGATAGCTCAAAAATGTGGCTTTATCATTTGTCACTGGTGTTGCCCGTGAACGAGAATTGAAAAACACAACAGCCGCCATTCTCAACAAAGCGGGGTCGCAAAAGCGCTTGTGCCAGGCTAGGTTCACTCCGAGGCCAAGTGAAGTGTCGAACGCCACCTGGCATTAGATCACGAGACAGACCCAGGTACGCCATGGATCGGCTGAGATGACTGCCCAATGCATCACCTGTGCCCCCCCACCCCCACCGTGCCAACTTGCTGCGTTTTATCCACCCGGCGCTCCGCTCGTTGTTGTGAGCGCCGCTCCTCTGCCCTCCGTCGTTGTTGCTGGAGGGCGACTGCCTCCAACTGCCCAGCAGCAGCAGCGGCAAGCGGCAGCCTCCTCCACGAGCCTCCCCACCGCACACTCCACGCGCTCCTTGCCAATCCGTAGCACAAATCTCCAACCCCGCACGGCGCAAGAACATCGCGGTATCTCACACACGTGTGCCGTGTGTGATGTGGACCACCTGTCAAGATCCACCCGCTCCCAACATCCCACCCCCACCCCCAGAATCTATATTTGGCATCGCCTTTTAACTCGTTCGAGCGCGCGGACTAAAATGTAGCAAATGACACGTGGCTTGACGCAGCGGACAACCACCCCCCCCCGCCCGCCTCTCTCACGCGGGATATTTGTCGAGATGGCATAAATGTACAACCCACGCCCGGCCGCCTTTGTCTCCTCGGTGCCGATGTTTGATGCGCACCGCACCCGGCGCTCGTGTTCTGAACGCCGTGTCCGCATTAACGTTTTCAGATCACAATCGCCGACGTTGAACCGCGCGGGCAGGAATCGAACTCGTGCGGCCGTGTTCCGCAGTGCGCTAACCACACACACTGCGTCACTCCAGTATAGACTGTTATATAAACTGTTGTATAGACTGTTGGGAGGAAACGCCGTGTACCCACTGCCGTACACACACACACAAGATAAAGATCCCCCGTACAGCCTTAACAGACTCTTGGGGGCAAGTGCTGTTAGCGAGTAGCACCTACGATGGCCGGCACGGCACACGGAGGGGGATGGGTGGCCAGCGCCACGCCCGACCGCCTTTGTCTCCCCGGTGGCCATGTTCACACACCGCACCAGGTTCCTCATTTGAGTCCGAGTCGACCTAGAGGACGCCCAGGACCGGTTCAGACTTGGCCATGAGCGAGAATCGAACTCGGATCGCCGGGTTCGGTGCGCAGCGCGCTAACCGCTACCCTCCCCGCACACAAAGCCAACATACATAGGAGAGTAACCCAAACCTATCCGGAGACGTCAACATCGCCTTCATCCAGCAGTGGAGTGATCATGGCTGACGAGTACACATCACGTCAACACGAGACGGCTATTCCTGTGGCCGTACGTGATACAAGCCGCTATTATATATAGGGTGGAGCGGTGGCGCAGCGGTTAGCGCACTTCGCTACGATTAGCGTGGCCGTCTACAGTAGCAAAGCTTTCAATTCCCAGCCACGGCTAACACCAGTGGCGAGTGACAGCACAGCACCCCCACCCGCCACAAATCTTCACGAACCGGCACCGACCAACGTGGTGAAGTATGGTCGAACAAACCCCGAAGAACGAGTCGACGGGCGGATATTGCCTTCATCCAGCAGTGGATTAACAACAGAGGGCTGGGTGGTGCCGAGCCCGTGCGTGGTGAAGTATGTGTCACATAACCGCCTCGATCTACGGCGACCGTGGCTAAGACCCCCCCCCCCACATCCAACCCCACCACCAGCACTCATCCAGCAGTGGACTGACAAAATGGACTGTGGTGGTAGTAGCGACGTACGCTCGCAACGATGCCGGCAGATCCGCCCGACGCACGCAGCCAAGCCGGGCCGGCGTGCGGAGGAGTCCGTAGCCCCCCCGGTGTGGGTGGCGGAGAGGGGGGAGGTCTCACCTGGTGGCCGGTAGCTCGGGTTAAGTGACCGGTGGGGCCCGGACCAGACACCACCACCACCACCCCCACCCCACACCACGACCGACCGACTGCCCGGTCGGCTGCCGGTCTCTGTCCACCGCGCGCCACGCCGTGACCGAGACGAAGCAGCGTTCGGTCTCGGTGCGCGGCCGGCTTTTAAATAAACCGGCGCTGGTTAGCGCGGCACCGACGGTTCGGGGTGGGTGGGTGGGGGTAGTTGGGGGGGCGGTAGTGTGGGAGGTAGTGGGGGGTAGTGGGGGGGGTGAAGTTTAGTGATTGCGTGGCGTGGAGCGAGAGGAAGCGAGAGGGGCAACCGGCTTGCCGGGGCGAGCGGCTGAATGAGTAAAGCGGGAGAGGAAGGTGGAGGGAGGAGGAGCAGGGAGGGAGGGAGGGAGATGCAGGCGTGAGTTGTGCAATGCGTGGTGTGTGTGTGTACGTGTGTGGTGGCGTGGGGTGGGGGCGGGTGAAGGGGATTGCCCGGGCTCCCGACGCCGGTTTTCTCCGGTTCTGTCCGCCCGGTGCGGCTCTCCGAGGCTCCGTTCGCGCACGCGCGCGGGGGGTGCCGCAGGCGGCGGCGGCGGAGATGACCGCGGCCGCCTCCGCCCTCTAGCGGCCGTTCGGTGGCCACTGCAGGCTGAGGCCAAACTGCTCGCAGCCCCTGCCTCCACACCACCACCAACCCTTACATACTGTTTGGTTCTTTCGGTAAAGTCACGTAGGTGAAAATAAAATAAAAATAAAATTAAATAAAAATACAAGTAAAAAAATCACGACGTTTCGGAGGCAACACAAGCTTCCGTCATCAGGTGGAACAACCCCAGCAAAAAAATGTCTACTGTAGTGGGCAGAGAGAGATGCATGTGACAAGCGATTTTCTATTATTTTTTGCTGGGGTTGTTCCACCTGATGACGGAGGCTTGTGTTGCCTCCGAAACGTCGTGATACAGTTAATTTTATTTTATTTTCACCTACGTGACTTTACCGAAAGAACCAAAAAGTATGGATCCGTGCAGTCAAGAAAACTTCAAATCGAGAACACCCCCTACATATTTGACTTATGCTGTCTGTGTGCATGAACATAAATACTCGTACATATGAGCAATACACAGAGGGCCTCATGCATAAGCAGGACTAAGGAACACGATACAGGACCGTACAGATCTTGATTTGAAGCTTTCGTGACTGCAGGAATCTATACTGTTTGGTTCTTTCGGTAAAGTCACTTGATGATGGACGCTTGTGTTGCGCCCGAAACGTCATGATTTGTTTTATTTTCACCTACGTAACTTTACAGAAAGAACTGAAGAGTAAGGACCGTACAGGATATGAACAATAAACATTGACACTGTTTTGTATGAACGGTACTAGTGGACCGTATCTTTAATATATACACGTGAACCCTACATAGAAACCCTATAATATGTGAACAGGACAAATGAGCCATCTGTTGTTGCCATATGCAGAAAATTTGAGCAGTACAACTGGATTTTGACCCCCCCCCCCCTCAAATATGACGTCCCAAAGCTCTGCCCTCCCCCCTCCCAAAAAAAATAAAACATGCTTCAAATCGCTTTAAACTATTGTCATTGTAGTGCGTATTTAATGTGGCGCTGCACTCCGATGTTGTCGGAGAAAACATTTATTAAAAAGTATATTTAATTAAGTATAACGTATTGTCACACATCATCACAAATGTCTGACTCCCCCCCCCCCCCCCAGGTGTGTGACGTCATTTATGGACGGCACCTTAACCTTATCGGTGAACGCTATATACATACAGTGGCGTCGTGGCGACATCATCAGCTCAGGGGGTGCTGCAATTGGACAGGTGGGGCTCACAGTTTATTTATCTCGCACGATCGCACCTGGACTATTAATCGACATCGTCGCTACGCTGACGGTCTTGAAGATTTAACGCCGTAGGGGGCAGCCACCGTCTTTGCAAACAATGCAGCCACGACGGCTCCTGGGGCCGCCGTCGTTGCAATATCATTGACCCGAATCTCATTAAGTAAATGTCCCAGAAACTTAATTATACGTCCGATGTACTTTTACTCAAGTTACTGTCGATCAGAGCCAACTATCTAACGTTTCTTTACGGTAAAAAGGGTATTAGTTCCAATACTAAATATCTGAATAGCTACGCTGGAGTTACACTGGCATATACACCAGCAACCTCATGTATAACAATAATTTCCTTTTACAACGTCTTTTTTTTCTTTAAAATAAACAACACGCCTATCCTTTAGGAATGTTTTAATTAGGAATTATCACCGCATGGCTCCTACAAATGCTTTCAACTGAAACGCTCGTCCCGAGCATTTCACTTTACAACATGCCTACGCTTGTTACGTTTCATCAACAGAACTACAGTGCAGTATATTACTAACTCGTCACAAGCAGGACGACGACCACTCCTCTATCATTACGTGACAGCCCCATTCCCATGTCTTTTGCGTTGGCGAACATGGAGGTGACCTCTCCAAAATTGGCGACGTCAACTATTTCCCTCCGTATGCAGCAGCAGCAGCAGCAGCAACAGGTTCATAATCAACGTTTTTGGGTTTAGATCGCGTTATTTATAAATGTGTCGTAACCCTCCACCACCCGACACGGCCAATAAGCAAAAAAGTGTCACGTTGACAAAAGACAAATAGTTCACTGCTTTAGCCCACCAGTGTGTTGAAGCGTGAAACCACAACATTTACAATTGGTTTCACGCTGTCTTTCCGACAGCCCTGTTCTTCACCTGAGGACGGCTGCTTGCGTTGTGGCCGAAACGTCGTAAGAATTGTATTTTATTATGTTTTATTTTTATTATTTTATTTTTTCCCTTCTACGTGACTTTACCGAAAGAACCAAGAAGATAAATTCAACATACTCGTCAACAACAATCGGCGACGTTCCGGGAAACGCTCCTTCGTGCTGTTGAATTTTGTATATATGTAATCGGTCATCATCAATCCTGATCAATCCACTGCTGGATGGACCCCCCCCCCCACTCAAGCTATTCAGCGTCTCTTGCGATGTAACGATGCACACACAGCGCCTGCTTGCTATGCAGGTTGCTGCGTGTGGATTGCTGCACCGATGAGACTCAGCACGACCTGAGTGCCTTCGTGCTCCTGTGTCCCCGTGATTTATGGTGGTCCTCCCTCTCGGTCGTGTTCCCACCTCTGACTCGAATTAACAACACGCAAAATGTACTGTGCAGCGTTGTACATGGTGGTTCGGATGTCTTGTGACTCGCAATTAATTGACCCCAGACATTGTTTTGCCCTTTTAATATTAAGTTATGTTTGAAATAAACCTTACTTTGAACAATATTATGTTTTAGATAATTAAATCGGGGTCAGAGGACATCTGGACCAACATGTACAACAAGTGCAAAAATAGCTGTCAGCCTTGTCTAGACTACCAGCTCAACAGCACTGAACGTGTGAGGCCATTTAGTGGCTTAGAACCACTCAAGAGAGTTGAAAACTTGCAGCCATCTCAGCAGCAGGCAGCATGCGACACGAGGACGTGACTGCAGACCTGTTTCGTCCTCACTGGGACTCATCAGTACAGGTGCCAGTCCGTTCTTGGTTTCTACCAAAGCTCACACAGCATACCGTCGCTGAGCGACTTGTCACAATCTTAAAACTTTCACGGTATGTTTTAGCGTTGCGTGCGAAACAGGAACGTATCTTGATTTTCTGATGACTCTTAGAGTTATGCGTCCCCTCGCCAGGCGCGCGTGCTCACCCGCTACTGCCCAGGCATCTTTCCACCCCTATGTTGATGATGATCGCGCTGCGTGTCTACTGGCAATGGAGGCTCTGCAGGTATTTACAAAGACAAAGCCCTCCCCCCCCCCGCCCGTATAGCCTTTAACAGACTGTTAGGGCAAGTGCTGTTAGCGAACACCACCTCGGTACGGCAAATGGGGGAGAGAGGGGGGGGTGATGACCAACACCACGCCCGGCTGCCTTTGTATCCCAAACGCGAATGTTGCACCGAGTGCTCGTTTACGGCTGAGTCTACCTATGGGAGGCCCAGGACGGGTTCAAATATTCGTCACTGTTATTGAGTCGTGAGCGGGAATCTAACTCTGGTAGCAGGTTCGTAGTGCAGTGCGCTAACTCTTGTAGGTATATACAGGGTACCTACCGGTGGACACACACGCACACCATCGTGATCAGCAGCAGCAGGCATGGTCAATCCACTGCTGGATGAAGGCCCTCCCCAAGCGCCGTAGGGGGCGACCACCGTCTTCGCAAACAATGCAGCCACGACGGCTCCTGGGGCCGCCGTCGTTCCAATATCATTGACGCGGATCTCATAAAGTAAATGTCCCAGAAACGGAATTATACGTCCGATGTACTTTTACTCAGGTTACTGTCGTTCAGAGCAAACTATCTAACGTTTCTTTACGGTAAAAACGGGTATTAGTTGCAATTCTAAATATCTGAATAGCTACGCTGGAGTTACACTGGCATATACACCAGCAACCTCATGTATAACAATAATTTCCTTTTACAACATCTTTTTTTTCTTTAAAATAAACAACACGCCTATATTTTAGTAATGTTTTAATTAGGAATTATCACTACATGGCTCCTACAAACAATCCACCTTGGCTCCTGCACTCGCGAGGTTATTCCGTCGCTCCATCTCTTCGGAGGGGCGTGCTCCCTTTGAGGGCGACGTGTGGGAATGGTGACGCTACCCTGCGCGTGTTCTCTAATCCGCGTGTTCATCTTTCCGTCTCCAGATCTCACTCCAAGGACGTTTCTCTCTCCACGCTTCTCTGCGCAACTTATTCAATGTTTGGTAGATACCGTAGCCATTACATTGTCCCGTCCGTTCGCGCACTCCACTATCCATCTGGCCACCTGAGTTCGACTCCCTACCGTGTGGTATTTGAACCGAGCTTGGGTGTACTTCGCTTCACTGGTGAAGTATGGCCAACACCATGCGTAGAATTAAAAAAAATCGTGCCACTGTAAGAGAATAATATACCCCACAATTGAATGTTGGGTTAGATCGCCGTGTGAGTAAAATGTGTGTCGTGCACCCTGCTCCACCCGACACAGCCAATTAACAAAGTTTGTCACGTGTCGAACAAACGTGGCCCATCTATTTACTGATTCAGCAGCCACCACCGGTGTTCGTGCTGGGGAGCGATCCACACAGACAGTTTACAATCGGGAACGGACCTTTCGCTGGTGGTTGCAACCAGCATCATCAGGCGAGGAGTGCTTGGGGTAGTTGCCCACGGCTGCACGAGCAGACTCCCCCGCTGTGATATCAACCATCCACCTTATAAAACGTTAATTTCCCTTCATCAGGCAAAATGCATTGGCAAAGGGTTGTACATTATTAATGCTGTACGCGGCGTACACACAACTCACGTCTCTTGTACCACTGCATTTGTATCCATTAGCGCTGGAGAATGTCACTGAATCTAGACTGGCTGCTCCACGTTATTTGTATCCATGCCACAAAGACTGCTAGGTTAAAAGGAAAAATGTGTGCGTATTCCCACCTCTTTTAAAACATCTCGCCGGCTTGGAGAGCATGCAAAAGACGCGCTCTCTCTCTCTCGTTCTCGAGAGAGAAAGTACTCGTGTAGTCATACCCCGATTTACGTCGGGGATGCGTTCCTGGAAATGCGCGACGAATATCGAAACGACGTAAATCAAAAGCCAATTGCAGCGCGGGTGGAGGCGAAGGCTGAGAGGCGACGGATCACGAGACAGGATGGACGCTGCTGGTCAGCGACGTGAGTGTGGGGTTCGAGGCGACGCAAATCAGGTCGTTGGACAGTAATTATGAAGTGACGACAACGTATTTGCGGAACGACGTAAATCGGGGTATTACTGTACCACAGCTGCCAACGCACACGGTTTGCCCGGTATTGTGGCCGTTTCAAAATGGGTAAAAAAAAATGTCTGTTTGTGTTTCTCCCTTGTGATGGGACTTTGTGGGATTGAATGTTGAGATTTAGAAAGGACACGGGGTGACCAATAAGGTCTGAATTGGTTTATAGTAAACACATTCCTGCGGAGGGATATGATAGGAACGTTGGGTTGCTCGGTCAATGGCCAGGGTCAACGGCGGCGTGGTGTATTCCGCAAATATGCCCGACTGTGAGGGCGGGCACAAGCCAGCGTGAGTAGGTTAAACGTTGAGTTTTATAAGGGCACCACGGGGTGACCAGCCCATCCTCACCCAGCCCCACCCCTCCCACCCCCCACCCAGCCCCACCCTCCCCACCCAGCCCCTCCCCACCCTCCCCAACCAGCCCCTCCCCACCCTCCCCACCCCACCCAGCCCCTCCCTCCCCACCCAGCCGCTCCCTGCACGACGGACGGACGGACACAATAATTCCCTGTGGGCTGGTGTAACCAGGAGGTTCCTACCAGTATAAGGTAGGGCACTGATAATGGGTTGACAGGTTTGCTGTATGACTACTGTCATAACAACTGCATTGTCTGTGGCGCTGTGACTTGGCAAAGCCCTTCTACCCGGGCGCCGCCAGCAGTGTGTATGAGCAGGAAGCTGCAGGGGCTGCACCTTTAACTCGTGACACTGTTTTCTCCCCACTCCAAAACTCAACGTTGGCCGGTCTCATTAATAGTGTAAGTCCACCTTTGCCCATGCTACACGTACAAATCAATAGCTGTTGCTGGTGCTGCGTTGGCTCCACTTCACGAGCGCAATTAACACCCTTGTCCTGACGAGGAGGGGTGGGTGGGGGGGAAGGCTAGACGTTTCGGGTAATGACCTCCACGTGACGCCGCGCTGCATAGGCATTGCCGTTGTTGCGCACAGACTCGACCACGCCCGTCTCATGCGTCGGCTGCGTAAGAGCTCGTGCGTGCGTACGATTGTTGGACTTCTTTCGCACCGTACATGGCCAAACCGCGCTAATCGGATGCGTCTCGGCCTCACGCCGAACGCAGGCGTCACACTGAGCACGCGTGGATGCCATGTGGATGATGCTGCTGCTGATTATATCGATGCTGATCTTTTAGTATAGCCCTGTGAGGCATTCGGCTCTTGAATCGGGTGCAACCGCAACAAACAAAAAACAAAAACATGAACAAGAAAACGTCTCAAAGTGACTAAGCGCAAACAGCAAAATCCTCCAGACAAAGCACCGTACACCAACGCTCATTGATAACGCGAGCAAGCTGTCTCGACGTCTTGGCTAAGATCCAATGCTAAAGACCCCCCCATGTAGCCTACGCAGATTGCTGGGCCAAGTGCTGTCAGCGAGTAGCACCCATGACGGCCGACACGGCACACGAGGGGGGGGAGTGGCGAGCACCGCGCCCGGCCGCCTTTGCATCCCCAGTGGCGATGTTCACACATCGCACCGAAGTGCTCCATTGAGGCTGCGTCGAGCTGACGCAGGTCCCAGGACCGGTTCAGATAATCGTCGATGGTGTTGACCGTGAGCGAGAATCGAACGCGGGTCGCCGGGATCGTCAACACTTTACCCAACAGCCAGTGTAGTCTCCACGGGGTTGGGGATCTTTGTCTTTGTGAAGCGATGTGTGTTTTGAGTTATGTATGCATGCGTGCTAGTAGGTATATGTGTAATATTTATGTAACGTATGTATTTACGTGAACAAAATGCATAATTTTGACTTTAAAATGTCGTGACTGCAGGAATTCATATTTTGGTTCTATCGGTAAAGTCACGTAGATAAAAAATTTGAATAAAATGAAAATAAAAATTTGAAAATAATAAAAGCATCAACCCCTTTTATTATCTTAATTTTTTATTTAATTTTATTATTTTTTATTTTCTATTTACATGACTTTACCGAAAGAACCAATAATATAAAAAATGCATAATCTATCAGCACCCTTATTTGCAATTTTAACGCGCGTCATGACATCTCGAAGCTTATAAGAAGTCGTTTCACGTCCATCTCTAAATCAGCTCAAGCCTCCCCTAAACCACGTGACCTGTATATGCCCCCCCCCCAACTCTGAACGCCTCCCCATCTCCTCACCGCCCACTGTGAAAACAGCCGCCGCCGCTCCTCTGTCTCTTCCCTCTCCTCTCATCATCATCATCATCACCACGTCGCCCGGTCATTCCTTCTCTACCTCATCCTCCCCTCGCTGTCCCGGGACTCCTCATCCTCTCTTCCTGCTACTCATCTCGAGCCGTCCATCCCGGCCTTCTCTTCCTCCCAATCCTCACCTCTCTTGACCCTCACCTCTCATTTATCCGTTAATGTGCGATCCTATTCCTCTTATTTCCAATTGTCTCTCTGCTGCACGCTTCCCATACGTTACACCCTTCAGTCCAGTCCCCTTCCCGTGGTGTGCGCGCCACGGGTACGAAGAACGTTTTGCGTCAATCAAACTCCCACAGATCTCTAGGCACGATGAAACCGGCACCCACCAAATCACTGTAGCGATGAGCGCGCACATAACTGCAATGTAACCAAGTAGAGCTTTCGTCACGCGCTCCACACGAGCTCATCGTGCATAGATCACGTGGCGACACGCCGCTCGTTAGTCTTTGACAGTGTCTGTCGGACCAGCGAGGCACACACACAGAAACGTGCCGAGAGAAGAACACTCGGCCATTTGTGCTGAACGCAAAAGCCATCGGCGCTTCTTGAGGAACCGCACTGTGGTCGTCTTGCCGTAGGTCAACATCAACATCAATTTGAGCAGAAAATGTGACCGACTTTAGCAGCAACAGTGAGACGGACATAGATAACTGTGGATCGGTTTCGTCCGTGCGAGGTCTCATCAGTAACAGCATAGTCACCAACGATGGCAATATCTTTGTAAGTCTGATGAAAATGGTAATTGGTTTTTTACCCTTCTATCTGGCAACAAAACTGACACCTTTTTACAAGGAGTCATGTTTGCATAGACCACAATGCCTGCAGCCATAATGCAAATAAAAAACATAACTCTGAAAATATATGCACTGTCCTTGAAGTTGATGAAGTGTACGCGGAGATGGCCAAAGACAGGAATGATGGCCCGGCACAGGAAGATGAGGATGATGATGCATCTGATGACAATCATTATCAGTCTTGATTTGAAGCTTTCGTACTCGTTGGTTCTTTCGGTAAAGTCACGTAGGTAGAAAAATAAAATTTTACAAATCATCATGACCGGGGCTTACAGTCTCACGGAACGTCGGCTTGACTGGCACACGACGAACCCCACTCTCATATGGCAGAAGTGTGTGGACGTGAGGTCACGGTTTCTCGGATATAGCTTTGTGATATCCACTTCTGCGGACACGCAGGAGTATTGCGGTAGTCCGTAGCGCTCTGCGAGAGGTCCGAATGGTCGCTTCGTCCGGGCACGTGACACCGATCTCGCAATGGGCGTAACATCTCCGACCTGTACACGACGGGTGACCGTCTCCAATGCTGATCCAGTGACCCCGGGGAACTGACCTTGGATGAACCATAGCCGAGTGTGGGAAGACAGCCGCAGTAAGGGAGGGGGGGAGGTATTCGCCCTCCCACCACCCCCACCACCACCGCCGGTGAACCCAAAGGACCCCCCCCCCCACTCACCACCACCAGTAAACACAAAGCCCCCCCCCCACTCACCACCACCCCCGCCACCTGTAGCCGTGCTATTGTGCCCAGAGTCAAGTTGTATTTGCGAAATAAAAATGCAACCACGGTCGTAAGCAAGAGTTGATTCGGGTGATTAACCCCGGGGTAATACATTAGCCGGGGGGGATGAGTGACGCGGGAGCCACGGCGTTGTAAACATTCATTAATCGTGTCAACTGAGCCCTTGAGTAACCGCTACGCACATTGCGGGGGGGGGGGGGAGAGAATTGTTCCAGAAGGGACCTCCAGCCCGCGGAGACGGAGCGGCGAATCTCGGTTCGTGGTGCAAGTGCCAAGGCGGATTGTGATGTCGCAGGGTGGCGAGAGACGCGTGGCCGACGGTTTGGAGAGGCCTTCATCCAGCAGCAGTTGATTGATCGTGGATGATTATGATGCTGCTGCTGATGATGATGATCTTTGAGGTCGTGTGCGGAGTGTTGCGTGGCGCAGTCTACTCAGCCTTAAATGAAGCACGTGGTGCAATGTGTAAACAGCAGCATTGGAGAGACAAAGGCGGACGGACGTGGTGTTGGGCACACGCACACCCGCTCGTGTGCCGTACGGGCCTTCATATCGGTGCTGTATGTAAACAGCACTCGCCCCAGCAGTCTAATGAAGATCATAGGGGATCTTTGTCTTTGTGTGCGTGGCGCAGTGTTTGGAAGCACCGGGCACATGGGTTCGATTCCCGGCCATGGGAGACAACTTCAGGGCCTCCTGCTGAGTAGGGAGGCGATACCCAAGTTAAGTCAAGTTGGACAAATAATAACAAATATATTCATACGGATCATTTCTCCAAGAAAGCGTTACCAAGTCTCAAGACTCGTTGCCATGATGGTCCTGTAATATTTCGGATGGTTGGCCATGACTTCCAATTAGTGTTTGGCGTCATGCGGGAGAAAATCGGTGTTCCCGGAGAAATCCCACGAGAGTACACATACGCGGGTGGAGGGGTTAGAGTAACACTGACGGCTCCGAACAGACGGATTCAATAATCCATTGCTTTGCTGCCATCTCATAGACACGTGGCAGCCCAAGCCTTTATCAACGCATTGTGTCTTCCCGTTCTTGTACGAAGCAGAGGCAGTTTACCATCTGTCTACAGATCACGATCTGTTCTTGGCAAACTCCCCTCTGCTCGGCAAGTTCAAGGGGTGCGTTGCTCGATGGGTGAGTTATTCTTTAATTAGCAATGATTCGGGATACGATTATAATGGATAAATACAATTTTCATTGACGAGGAGGAATGCTGCAGTGGTGTAATGGTTAACACACTGGGCTTGCGATCCAGAGGTCACGGTTTTGATCCGATCTGCCGGCTCGGCAGTCGAAGCATTGAGAACGTTCGTTAAATCTTCCCCGCCTCTGTCCACCGAGCAATTCGTTTTGCCATCAGTTTGACACTGCGAGTGTGCGTACAGGGTGGCTGAAAGTCAGAACACATCGGGTTATTTTATTTATTTCTAACAAATGTTCAAACTGACTCCCATTGACGTCCATGCATGCTCAATGAATTATCTTTGGAAATTAATCGAGGACTCTTTTTTTAAGATTACAGCTGACTTCTTTAGCATACGTAAAACGAATTGATCTGGTTCGTTTTTCATCAATCTTATTTCCATTTAAAAATATCATCTGAAAGGGAATAAGAAACGTCGACATGAATACTGATAATGGATAAAATATTATCTTTCTGTCCACCCTGTATGCATATACAGTACATGGGAAGCGGTAGTGCAGTGGTTCGCGTGCTGCGCTACGAACCCGGCGAACCGGGTTTACCACGACTACACCTGAAACGTGCCACTGGCCTTACCTTAGGTCGACTCAGCCTTAAACGAGTACCTGGTGCCATGTGTAAACATCAGTACCCGGGGAGACAAAAGCGGCCGTGCGTGGTGATGGCCACAGGTGCTCGCTCGAAACACTTGCCCCAACAGTCTGTTATGGCCGGGTCATTGTGGATGTGTGCACGTGTGCCGTTTGTGCCGCGAGGGAGTTCGTTCTAAAACCAGTTGTTAGATTTGCTTTTTTTATATTCACTTTCTTGATTTTGCGTGCAATTAACTCTTTGGCTGTGTCGAAGTGCAACGTTTCGCGTCTCGCCCACCTATCTGCGTTGCTACATTTGCGGGGCGCGGAGACGGGAAGCAGAGCACGTTTTCTCTGCACGAGATGAACCGATTAGAAAGACCCCCCCCCCACCCCAGTTTGTTTGGAGGGATGCGACTGAATGCGACATCAACGCCAGGGGCAAATTATTGAAGTGCGCGCACCCGGAATCAACCGCGATGAAATACAGAGCGCGAGCTCTTGGAGAGCAGGTTCGAAAGGGAGCTTTTAGGAGAATGTCAATGCAGCGTATCACGAAAAGCCCCAAGAGCGATGTGCGCGCTTCAGCGGGAAAGTTTTTCAACCGGTGCAATAAAAAACGCGACGAACGCTGGACACCCGCGCAAGAGAAGCGAGATACGTCGCAGGAAGGAAGGTGCGTGAAGACTCAACTGGGATTGGGTGCGGGGAGAGGCTTCGCCTAGCAGTGGATTGATCATGAGCGACGATGACAGCGAACGCGTCGGCTGTTGCCACAGACACGCATCGCTTGGCGATGCTGCTGCATTGGAAGCGGTGTACAACCACAATCATTAACAACACCAGACACATCAACACATTGGTCAATAACAACAGTGCGTGACCTTAAAATAAAAACACGTGTCATAGGTAACATGCATGATTGATGTGCTATGATGTAGGGCCAATACCCGAAACGTCACCCAAGACAAAAAGACAAAGATCCCCCGTATAGCCTGAACAGACTGTTGGGACAAGTGCTGTTAGCAAGTACCTATGAAGGCCGGCACGGCACATGAGGGGGTGGGTGACCAGCACCACGCCCGGCCGCCTTTGTCTCCCCAGTGGCGATGTTTACACACCACTGCACCAGGTACTCATTTGAGGCTGAGTCGACCTAGATGGCACGGCGTACCAATACCAATACCACGACATTCGCTACAAAGCGACGGTGACGTCACCACGGCGCCCGTGCCAGGCCTGGTGCACTTTGAGCGTACACACACACAGACACAGACGCAAACTCGTGTTGTCTGTCGCTTCCTCGTGGAGAACTCAGCAATGACGGCTCCTGCCCCACCCGCACCCATCCCTCTTCCCACCACCGACCACTCCGCCAGTGGCCACTGCGCGTCACTTGAACCCCGTGCGTGGCTCCTGGGGCCACGTGCCCTCGAGAGGAACCCCGCGGAGCAATTACATCACTCGGGCCGTGCGTCCGTCCGTCCGTGTGCGTCAGATCGCGAGCATTGATTCATCAAGCGAGTCCGACGAGACGCCGGGAAGATCAACACCGTGTCTACAAGCAGTGCTGCTGGAACTACGATGCCCTCTGTGCGCCTCCGATTAGCACGGTGGGCTACGTGCGGTGCGAAAGAAGTTCCACGTACTCTCTTCCGGAAGGGCGATGGGTCGTATAAGAAATATACTTTTATTATTTTTCTCACGTGGAGAGGCGGATATGTTTTGAAATATTTTCCCCAGCGATCATTTTGAGTCACGGGTCTGCGTGTGGCGCTCTGTTCCGCTACAATGTCCGACCATACACGTGGGTAAATACATCTGCAAAAGCTTCTTTGAGATAAGGGGTCTCCATAAATGACGTCACGCACCTAGGGGGGGGCGGGTCAGACATTTGTGACGATGCGTGACGATGGGGAGGGTTGAGAAATATGACGTCACATCAAAATGCGCAATTTTAAATACATATAGACAACACGTTCTACTTAATTAAATAGACTTTTTAATAAATGTTTTCTCCTACATATACGCACTACAATGACAATAGTTTAAAGCGATTTGAAGCATGTTTTATATTTTCGGTGGGGGGGGGGGGCAGAGCTTTGTGACGTCATTTTTAAGGGGGGGGTCTGACTTTTTGTGACGCCGTGTGACGAGGGGGGGGGGGGTCAAAAATCGTCCAAAATCGCGTGACGTCATTTATGGACGGACCCTAACGTCATGGGGTCTGCAATCATATAACTTGAATACGAATAAACACAAACAACCGAAGGAATTTCTATATTTGTTGTCAAAAGTATGTTAAGAGAATGTTTTATGGGTCCCAGCCAGTGATTCGTAACGCACGTGATGTGATGGCTTCTTCATTTTACATCGCGGTTGGATTCCTATGACGTCACCTTGCGTAACTATGACGCACAGACAACGCTACGATGATAATTGGTTCTTTACCCTTCTATCTGGCAACAAAACTAACACCTTTTTTTTACAAGGAGTCATGTTTGCATAGACCGCAATACCTGCAGTCATAATACAAACAAAAGAACATAACTCTGATAATGTGCACTGTCCTTAAAGTTGATTGATCCACACCCGAGACAGCTTTCCTTAGAGCCTAGTCTCATATGGGTTGGACCAGATGACGCCATTATGACTGCAGGTATTGCGGTCTATGCAAACATGACTCCTTGTAAAAAAGGTGTCAGTTTTGTTGCCAGATAGAAGGGTAAAGAACCAATTATCATATTTTTACTGGCAAATGAGGTTCCCATAGTGTAAACGCTACGATGTTTAAAGTGAAGAGATAACCTCCTCCAGCAGAGGACGCCAGAACTCTGGCCCGGGAAGATATATACCGCTGGGAAATCGTTTTGGAACGGTCTCGAGTGGACAACTTACCGAATGATTCACCGTGTAACAAAAGTTTTTTTGTTCCTGGGTAGTAAGTGTTATTTACTCATTGCTTATGCCTCCAAGGTACAGAAAATGGCTATTATTCCCCACAAACTTTGCTTTTGTGACCAGGACAGTGATATTTTTGAAATGTACCTATTTTCAATGAGAAAACGTGTGCATCTGTGTCTTTCGTTCACATAAAGTCCTGGTCACAAAAGCAAAGTTTGTGGGGAATAAGAGCCATTTTCTATACGTTCTAGGCATAAGCAATACAAAAAATAACACTTAGTACCCAGGAACAAAAATTGTCTTACATAGTGTATATATATAAAATTCAATACAATGCAATACAATCGTGCTGCCCCGGGGTTTCATTGTTGACGCATTGGGCTTGCAGTCCAGGGGATGCCGATTGTACGTCTCGGGCACAGCAGTTGATAGTGTGACGTAAGTTCATCAAATCTCACTCACCCCCCCTACCGCCTCCCCCCCACCACCCCCGCCCCCCACCACCCCCCGCTGATATTCACACACAGCAGAACAATCGAGAGATGTCACGGTCACCTGAAGACGGAAGCTGGTGTTGCCTCCGAAACGTCGTGATTTTTATTTTTATTTTACTTTTATTAATTTTGAATTTTAACCTACGTGACTTTACCGAAAAAACCTAAGAATATGTCACGGCCGGTCTAGGATCGGCAGGTCGCGTTCGGTGGGATGAGTCGCGGGGATGCTCCCAAGATTCCCAGCCCTGTCGTGAAGGGGCAGGCCGAGAGGAGACGGAACACCCTCGAGCGCAGGAGTCGGCAACCTGCGGCTCTGTCGCCGCATGAGGCTCTTTGGCTGCCCCCTTGCGGTTTCATAGGTTTCAAGTTTTCAAGTTTAATTTATTAGGTTTTGCCCTGTGAGCCATTCGGCTCTTGAATCGGGTGCAACCGCAACAAACAAAAAAAACTAAAACATGAACAAGAAAACATCTTAAAGTGACTAAGTGCAAACAGAAAATCCAAGAAAAGACAGCAAAATATTGCAGAAGAAGCACCGTACACCAACACTGTGTGCAAAAATCCCAGTGGGATGCAAGTCAAACAACAACAACCACAAGACAACTTAGATTAAGGCCATCAGTCTAACTCTGTACTACAACAAAGGTGGCCGGGTGGGGCGGAGGGGTGGGGGCCACACGGAGTAGGGAGGTGGGCGAGGAGGAGGTGGAGACGGTGTCCGCTGAGCCCGTACCCGAGGCAGCGCCTTTAAGTTCCCATGTTGCAGTCCCAAGCCGTGCACTGTGATGGCACCATGAGCGTTTCGGTCCACTTTGTTCGTTGCCCAGGTTAAACGTCACCGAGTCCCGTGACTCTATTTTTAGTTTTTCAGGAGGGTCCTGCCAACAGTTGGGAGTGATGGGCTTACCGTGTAGATTCCAGTCGAGTTATTCGCGTTGCAATTTTTTTTCTTCGACATTTGGCAAGCTTGAAGCATGACGCTCACTACGCACACACGCAGTGGCCTAACCCTTGCGAATGTCGTCACGGAATCTTTAACGTCCACTGTGAATGGCGCAGACGGCGCGTAATATTCGTACGGTTAATAGACCCGCGGTATTAATCAAGGCGGCCGCTGGATTCAAAGCGTAAATCTAAAACTAAACTAGTTTTTATGTTACCAGGTAAGGCCGACTGAGCTACGTAGCTCCTTTTCAGAAGCCACCTGGCCACAAATGATAGCCCAACGAAGCTGGCTCATCATCGCGTGGAGATGTACAGCAGCCCAATAATCCAAACGCGTGTTTCTAAATGTAGAGGGAAAACGCGGGGGACCCGGAGAAAAATCCACGCGACCACGGGGAGAGAGACACGCAAACTCCAAATGTACAGAGGGCGTCAGGGTCGCGATCGGAGTCACGATCTCTGCGACCGCTCACGCCGTCACCAGCCAAGCGTGACGAATTATCCCCGCGAAGACGAGCAACCGAGGAGACGGAGCGATGAGATCAGTTCGTGTTCTGGTGCCGAGTTGATCCTTAAACACGGTAGGACGGCGGCAACTCGAGAACGCGCGGACATCGGCGTGTTGACTCGTGATCGTTGATGCCGACTCCGTCATGTTTATCTTGAGAGAAGGAGGCCGGGAGGGGGAGGGGGGGCGGCGGCGAGTGGCAGCAAAGCGTCGATGAGGATCCAATCGCTGCATCCGCCTCTGCATCCTGGTTGTTCTGTCCCGCAAATGCATCAGAGGCAGCGTCCGCCACGTGCGTTGGGAGGTGGAGGCAGCCGTGGTCTCTGCCCGGTGCCCCCCCCCGCCCACTTCCAATCCCGCCCCGCCCTCGTACAGGTGTGCGCTGGGAGGTGGGGGCGTCTCCGATGCACAGGTGTACGCGTAAGCCAGCCACTCAGCGAGGTGGAGCTCCCCCAAACCCCCCCCAACCCTCACCTCCCGTGTCGCTCTACCTGTGCGCTCCGCCTCCGCCGTGGCCCGTACCTCTCGCGCCCCGCGACCAATAGCAGATGCTGAGAGGCATAAAAGTGATCAATCGATATTCTGGGCGAAACTTAACATCAACACGCCTGAGCCGGAACTTGCCGAGTACTCCCGGGCTCAGTAAACACAACGAGTTTAATAAACGTAAAAAGAAGGGAGGCTTTACTCGCCCCCAAACAAAACTGAAGTTGTGATCGGGCCCAGTGAAGCGTTGATGGTGACGGTGGCGGAGGTGGTGATGAGAGGACGGACTGCACATGCGACGTGATGTGACCTCGTCAAAGAGAGACCCAGGTGGTTTTCTTTCAACATGGGCAGGGCCTTACTGCCCTTCCTGCCCAGGCCGCTACACAGGCTGCTGCTGCTGCCCAGGCTCGTGCCCCTGCTGTTGCTGCTCATTTTGCAGGGCAGCAATGCAGAGAGTCCGGAAGAGGTGAGTGCCACGTGGGCTCTGCCGTGAGCTGAGAGTGGGTCAGCGAGGGGCAGTGAGTTGAGAGTCGGTGGGTGAGCTGAGGAGTTGGTGAGTGAGCTGAGAGTTGGTGAGTGAGTTGAGGAGTTGGTGGGTGAGCTGAGGGTTGGTGAGTGAGTTGAGGATTTGGTGGGTGAGTTGAGGAGTTGGTGGGTGAGCTGAGGAGTTGGTGGGTGAGTTGAGGAGTCGGTGGGTGAGCTGAGGGTTGGTGAGTGAGTTGAGGATTTGGTGGGTGAGTTGAGGAGTTGGTGGGTGAGCTGAGAGACGGTGAGTGAGTTGAGAGTTTGTGAGTGAGTTGAGAGACAGTGTTGACAGAGTTGATGTGGCAGGCGTGGGACCTGACGCCGATCTCAGACCACGCTCGCAGTTGCGTGGCTGACGTCACGTACAGACGTTGTGTGCCCACAGGCCGTGCCCACGGTGCGTGTCTCTCGTGTCGAGATTTTAAATGCATTGATGATGATGTGGCTGATCAGGGTGATGGTGATGGTGACGATGATCGGAATGATGATGATGATGGTGGTGGTAGTGGTGGTGGCCGCAGATGCAATGCCTTTGCTGCTGCTGCTGCTGATAATGGGCATAATAATGATGGTAGTGGTGGTGGTGGCAGTTGCAATGTCTTTGCTGCTGATGATGATGATGGGCATAATGATGATGATGACGGTAGTGGAAGTGATGATGGTGCTGCTGCTGTTGCTGATCTACAAAAGTAATCGTCATTGTGGATGATGATGATGATGATGATTATAATGATGATGCAATTGCTGATAATGACGAGGATCATGAAGATGCTGACTAAAATGACGACTGCTGTCTCTATATCTGCGCGTGTTTATCCAGCTGGCCTCTGCGAGTCTCAAGACTCATTTTCAAGGGGTGGGGTGGAGGGGGGGGGTCATGTTAAAGTGTTCGCCAATGATGTGGCCTGTCCGCTGTTTTCCAGTCGATAAGAAGTTCCTGAGAGTAAAAGCCCTCTCGCATCTCGTGCCCTCCGCACTCCGCGCGTGCACACACACACACAGAGACTCGTTCTCCTTTGTACGAGTGTGCACGTGGGTGGCATTTCTTGTTTTAAATAATCGATTCGCCAGGATCTCGCGTGAAGAGGTATCGCGTCTCGCTACAGCGCTCGAGCCCTGCCTCGTCATTCATTTTTTAATCCTTTATATTAAGTTCGTTTGCTTGCTTACGGCCGTGCAAATCTTTCGGTCGTTTTTTAACCCACTTCCCGTGATCCAATCGAGCTGACATTTTCCACACAGACTCGTTGTGCGTGACAATTAATGTTCGTGAAAAAAAATTCAAAATTTTTACACTGTTTAGGACAAAAATATGATATTTAATTACCAATTGCTTAATGGTGCAATGCAATCATCTGACCCATAGGTGGCAGCCATCTCAAGCCAGAGGACGAGATGACTCTAGCCGCCACGCATATAAAGGATTTATAGTGAAAAACTTTGTTTTTACGGGTTATACTTGTTTTCGAGGTGCTTTGTTGTGTTTAGTTTGTTGTTGTTCTTCCCTCGGCACCTTCGATTAGCACGGTTGGCTGCGTACGGTGCGAAAGAAGTTCAACATGAGGCACTCCTCTACTTGCGAACATTCGACTCACGAACTTTCAGAGACACGAACAAAGCTGTCCTTATGTCCAGTTGCCTGTTCGGACCTAGAGGTGTAAGTTCAACCACCGCACAATAAATGGCGGTGGTGGCATCTACATCTGCAGAACGTGAATAACCGGTGGCATCTCCATCTGCAGGAGATTGTACAACGTTTACAGCTATTCTCCGTATTTAGTGTACGTATCCTCCACGTTTCGAATCTACAGAAGTAAAGTTTTGACTTACGAACAAATCGTCATACCTAACTCGTGGAACCGAACTCGTTCGTAAGTAGAGGAGTCCCCTGTACATTCATCGTTGAACCGTCTTGTTAATCGCGAGTCTTCCACGCTTGCCACGAGCGGCGGTACGATGGTCAGCGCACAGCGACTTGCGATCCAGAGGATCGCCGCCGCTCAGATTTTGTCGAACCGGTGCGGAAGTTGAAATAAGTGCTGAAGGCTTTTCTGAAATCCCGTCTCTGCCCAACGAGAGCAGTAACACATCATTGGCACAGCGCATGGTTGTCAATTGACGATCTGCGAGTCGCGTGCGGTGGGGTAAAGTGTGGGTACTGCCACCTATTCCATGGAGAGTAAGGCCCCCTACCCTCTCGATTCTGGAGAGTATGTCCAGAGCCCCCCCCCCCCACGCCAGCCCCCACCTAATCGAAGCCCCTTCCCCCCGGCTGCAGTGGCGTGAGCGGTAATTGCAGGGCTGCGCCTGTATCTCACATTGGGAGACAGAGATTCAGGGAGGGCTCGGCCAAGCTCTTGTGTGGGTCCTCAGCACGGCTGGCTCTGTGCCCACGAGGCCCTCGCCCCGGGCCACACACACACCCACACACATACACCTACCCACACACACACACCCACCCACACACACACCTACCCATACACACACTCACACACACACCCACACACCCACACCCACACACCCACACACCTACCCACACACTCACACACCCACACCCACACACCTACCCATACACCCACACACCTACCCACACACACACACCTACCCACACACACACACCCACACACACACCTACCCATACACACACACACACCCACACACCCACCCACACACCCACACACACACCCACACACCTACCCACACCTACCCACACACTCACACACCCACACACCTACCCATACACCCACACACCTACCCACACACACACACTTACCCATACACCCACACACACACACCCACACATCCACACACACCCACACACCCACTCACCTACCCACACACACCCACACACACCCACACACACACACATCCACCCACACACCCACTCACACCTACACACACACACATACACACCCACCCACACACCCAACCACACACACCAACCACACACACCCAACCACACACACACTCACCCAACCGCACACACACTCACCCAACCACACACACACTCACCCAACCACACACACACTCACCCACCCACACACTCACCCACCCACACACCCACACACTCACCCACCCACACACCCACTCACCCACTCACTCACTCACCCAAACACGCACACACCCACCCTCACACACCTACCCACACACCCAACCACACAGGCGCGCGCGCGTTGCACATCCCACACACTGCTGGCTGAAGCCCTCCTCTCCGCTCTCTTCTGCGCCCTCGGGGCAATTGGGCGGCGCGGTGAGTGGTTACACGCGCAGACTCGATAAACCCGTTCCCGAGCAAACGCCGAGCCCACCGGAGAGTAAATTAGCAGGGAACAAAAGTGCTGACGGCGAGAGGTGAATTTCTGCTCGCACCGCGGAGTTGGTCTGCACCTAACCCGGACAGCTCCTGTTGGTCGATCCAATTCCTGCAATGAAGGGCATCACCACGCGCGGTGCGAGCGGATCGTGGCGGTTAGTGGGTCTGCGTCTACCCGGCTTTGGTATTCCGGTGAAGCTTCTGGGCCACAACCCATGAAACCGCAACCGCACACATGCCATGGCGGCAGCAGCAGCAGATGCGGATACACTTCAATGTACATGTCTAGATGTTGCTGTACGTCGACATCATCCATATGAAGAAGACGGAGATTTATCGATTTACACTGAGACCCATATACTTGCATAGAGACGCATATTGACTCGTATAGGGACCCATGGACTCACACAGAGACCCATCGACTCACGCAGCGAGCCATAGTTTCACATAGAGAGCCATATACTCATAGAAAAACCTATAGACTCACGCAGAGAGCCATAGTTTCACACAGAGAGTCATATACTCACAGAAAGACCCATAGACTCACGCAGAGCCATAGTTTCACACAGAGAGCCATATACTCATAGAAAGACCCATAGACTCACGCAGCGAGCCATAGTTTTACACAGAGACTCATAGACTCACAGAAAGACCCATAGACTCACGCAGCGAGCCATAGTTTCACACAGAGAGCCATAGACTCACAGAAAGACCCATAGACTCACGCAGCGAGCCATAGTTTCACACAGAGAGCCATAGTTTCACACAGAGAGCCATAGACTCACAGAAAGACCCATAGACTCACGCAGCGAGCCATAGTTTCACACAGAGAGCCATACACTCATAGAAAGACCTATAGACTCACGCAGAGAGCCATAGTTTCACATAGAGAGCCATATATTCATATAAAGACCCATAGACTCACGCAGAGAGCCATAGTTTCACATAGAGAGCCATATACTCATATAAAGACCCATAGACTCACGCAGAGAGCCATAGTTTCACACAGAGAGCCATAGACTCACAGAAAGACCCATAGACTCACGCATAGAGCCATAGTTTCACACAGAGAGCCATAGACTCACAGAAAGACCAATAGACTCACGCAGAGAGCCATAGTTTCACACAGAGAGCCACAGACTCACACGATGCTCAATACGAAGGAGGCATCAGGACAGCAGTCACCTTGCTCATCAACCGCCTCAATGTAAAGTGACAGCCGCTCCTCCACACTCGACGTCAGCCACACGAAGAAGATTCGATCGGTGGCCAGTGCGGCGTCAGTGAAGGCGGGGATCATAGACGCGGTTACATAGAAGTGCAGTACAACAGCTGATTTCTTACCGCGCAGGCCTCTGCTGTAATACAGCCCCTGAAGCCGTTCGTGGAACCCCGCGTGCGTTCCGTGGTGCACGGTCCAATTATTTGGTGGTGGTGTTGTTGCTGCTGCTGCGTTCGAAGTGGTGCACGAGTACAGTTAACAATAAACAACTCAACACGTTCCGTGTCAACAACAACAACATTGTGTGGGCTGGAGAGGAAAAATCGAAATGTATAAAAGGCGATGTTTTGCACTTAATTATGCCCGATAAAAAAGGACGTTGGTCTGAAAGGTCACCTATTATAAGACCGCTGTGTTCTTTGTAATATAGATGAACTGTTCCTCGCCATATGAATGTGGACATTCTGCTACTAGCTCACGATATGCTAGAGAGGGGGCTCTCTCTCGAGCAGTGGTTTTCAACCGGGGGTCACGTGGCAAATTCCCGGCGGGGTAATGCGAGGTGATTTGCAATCGTGCCAAGTTATGTCGTACACGAGAGTCATTGGTGCATCACCGTCTACTAATCTGCCAATATCAAATAACTTCGATACCATTTAAATCCATACGTGAACCTAGAACGAGATAAAAAGGCATTTTTTAAAAAACTCATTGATCGTGAACCACGTGGTTTTCATGAGTAACCAAGCGAGCGGGAGCAAGTGACCTCGTGCATGCGGTGCCCGTTGCTTTTTTGAATCCTTTATATTAAGTTCGCTTGCTTGCTTACGACCGTGCAAATCTTTCGGTCGTTTTTTAACCCACTTCCCGTGATCCAATCGAGCTGACATTTTCCACACAGACTCGTTGTGCGTGACAATTAATGTTCGTGAAAAAAAAATTCCAAAATGTTACACTTTTTAGGACTAAAATATTATATTTAATTACCAATTGCTTAATCGTGCCATGCAATCATCTGACCCATAGGTGGCAGCCATCTCAAGCCAGAGGACGAGAGGACTCTAGCCGCCACGCATATAAAGGATTTATAGTGAAAAACTTTGTTTTTACGGGTTATACTTTTTATTTAATTCGCTCGCAGTTACGAGCTAGTTAGCGTACCTCGTAGCATGGACGATTGGTTAAAGAGTTGAGGGTTATTATTCACACGTTCATTTCTCGGAACCATGTTGGGTCAGGCAAGGGGGGGGGGTCACAGTAGCCAAACAAAGGTTGAGAGGCACTTCTCGAGAGCGCCCCTCTCGTGCAGGGCTCTTCCGCCAGCAGTGGCGTGAGCGAGACATTGCAGAGCTGCGCCTGTACCTCTCATCCGTGTTCGCGACCGAGCTGGGTTCATGGATCCATAGTTAAGGCGTTTTTTGGGGGGGTTCGATCGCGTAAATATAAATGTGTCGTTAAACCCGACACCACCCGACACAGCCAATCAGCGAGGTTTGCCAATTGGTAACTAGTTCAGCACACCGGTGCGTTGGAGAGTAAACCCACACGCACAATTCGAGTCCGACGTTTCGCTGGCGATTACAGAACTGTGAAGAAAGTTAGTGCGTGGGGTCGGTGAAGCTGCAGATTGATTACAATGATTATAATTATAATGATTGTATTGATTATAATACATGCATCATACATCTTGACTGTGGATAATACTGGTCGCGAAAGCCTACGCGTGAAATTTGGCGCATCGGTGTAATGATGGTTGATGACGATGGAGTGAGGAGGTTGAGTGTGACGCTGTTGCTGTGTATCGTTGTTGTTGCGTTGTTGTTGTTGTTGTCGTTGTTGTTGTTGACGCCGTCTCTCGGCCTGCGGGTTGGCCCGCTGTGTCCAGGGCGAGTCGCAGGTGTCCATGGCCGAGGGCCTCGTTTTCGTGGCCACGCTGGACGGTCGCCTGCACGCCGTCAGCCGGGCCACGGGTGACGTCATGTGGGCCCTGCGAGAGGGTGCGTGCTGGGGGGAGTGGGGTATGGGTGGGAGGGTTGGGATCGGGCACGGGGAGGGGCATTGGCGTCAGCTGTTGAGAGTGCAGGTGGTGAAACCGCGTGGAGTGGGTGAGGGCAACCGAGTGGATAAGATTGGCTATGGGCAACTCGCTGGATATAGTGGATGGGGGCAACCGGGTGGGGCAACCGGGTGAATAAAGTGTATAGGAGCAACCAGGTAGATAGAGTGGGTGGGGCAGGGCAACTGGGGGGGGGGGGTAGATAATGCTGGGGGGGGAGGCGGGTGCAATTTGACGTACTGTGTGGTGTTCTAGTGTGGAGGGGCCACCGGGTTGTTGGAGTGAGTGGTGGCTCCAGGCTGCTGCGCGGTGGTGGAGTCGAGTCACGGTGGCAGCAGCAGCAGCTGGCAGCAGCTGCTGGCACGACTGAGCGCTAATCACTCGAGCCGGTGGGGATGGATGAGATGTGACCGCGTGTGTGTCTCCCCGTACCCCTCTGACCCTCCCCCTCTCTCACCAACAACCCACGACTCCCCCTCCCCTCGCGCACACACCACACACACAGATCCTGTTATTCAAGTGCCAGAGGACTTGACTAAGTAAGTCGTCACCAACTCGTGTGTCGAGCGCGAGCGGCTTTGCGGCTCAAAGGCAGCGCGTGCCACGTGCTTATCGTTGCGCAATCACACGAACGCGTGGCGCTCTGCCTGCTGCCTGTCCGCGCAGCGCCGTGGTGGCAGCAGCGAGGCTGGGTGGGATCGCCGTAACGTGGCGAAACTCAACTATTCTTGGTTCTTTCGGTAAAGTCACGTAGAAGGGAAATAATAAAATAATATATATTGTTTTATATTTATGTTTATATTATTTTATTTTAAGTAATACAATAATGTTTATATTGTTTTAGATTTATATTATATTATTATTTCCCTTCTACGTGACTTTACCAAAAGAACCAACAATATAAATATAGGGCATTGTCTTTTAAACTGATTGGACCACATCAGAGACAGCTTTCTTTCGAGCCTCGTCTCAAACGGTGTTAGACCAGCGGACGCCAAACGCGTCCTCTGGTCTAAAGCGACATTCGCACCACTGGGACGCGTCTTACATTTTCCATTCATGGCCGAGTGCGGCGTCGGCGTGCTGCTGATGTTCTGATGCGGCTGATGGTTCAGCCAGTGCCTTCGAGGAGGGGGAGGAGGGGGGGGGTCGAAGCCAGGAGGTGGGATAATGTTTGGGTCTCGAATGACGTGTTTCGTTCTGGACGTCCACGCTGTATGCCATCATGGCCTGAGATATTTTTATTTGCGTCCACAGACCTGCCTTCCTCCCCGACCCCATGGATGGCACCCTGTACTCCCTGGGAGGGCCAGACAGCGAGGGATTGGTGGTAAGTTTCACTCCCGATTCTAGGCCATAGTAAACAGGGAGGGGTGAGGTGGCGGGAGGGGTCAAAGACAAAGATCCCCCATATAGCCTTGAGCAGACTGTTTAGGCACGTGCTGTTAGCGAGCACCTATGAAGGCTACCATGGTAACACGAGGTGGTCGGCACCACGTCCGGCCGTCTTTGTCTCCCCAATCCTGATATTTACACACAGCACCAGGTACTCATTTGAGGCGGAGTCGACCTGTTGTTGAGTCACAGGGTTCGTCGTGCAGTGCGCTAACCACTTCACCACCACTCCCCACCGATATGGGGGGACACCCATACCCACACGCTCATCGTTTGTGTGTTGAGTTGTTGAGCCAGGCTGGGCCAGGGTTGGGCAAGGACACAGCCGCGTCACTTTACTCATAGACTAACATTGCCCATCGACTAACATTGCCCATAGACTAACATTGCCCATAGACTAACATTGCCCATCGACTAACATTGCCCATAGACTAACATTGCCCACAGACTAACATTGCCCATAGACTAACATTGCCCATAGACTAACATTGCCCATAGACTAACATTACCCATAGACTAACATTGCCCATAGACTAACATTGCCAATAGACTAACATTGCCCACAGACTAACATTGCCCATAGACTAACATTGCCCATAGACTAACATTGCCAATAGACTAACATTACTCATAGACTAACATTACCCATAGACTAACATTGCCCATAGACTAACATTGCCCATAGACTAACATTGCCCATAGACTAACATTGCCAATAGACTAACATTACCCATAGACTAACATTGCCCATAGACTAACATTGCCCATAGACTAACATTGCCCATAGACTAACATTGCCCATAGACTAACATTACCCATAGACTAACATTGCCCATAGACTAACATTACCCATAGACTAACATTGCCCACAGACTAACATTGCCCATAGACTAACGTTGCCAGTCGGCTTGCTTGTTGATGGTGTATGGAGTTGTTGAGTCCGGCTGGGCCAGGGTTGGAAAGTGACGCAGCTCCACCCCTTCACTCACTCAGGCCAACCGGAGAGCACTGACGTAGATACGTCTCGAATTACCACCACCACCACAACAACAACAACAACAAACAATAACATTTGTTTAAGAAAGCACAATTTATTTAAAATAATGTATACAATTAATAATAATAATAAAATTCAAATAAATTAACACGTAAAATCTGACCAATTATTCTCACTCTAAAGTGGGGTGGCACTGTCAGAACAGACGTTTAAGGTCACGAGGTGTTGCCCGTGCAGCTGCTGTGGCATTTGGCAGAAGGAAGGAAGCGAAGTTTGAGACACCTGTGAAATAAATAACTAAATAACATTCACACACAAACTCCCCCCAGCATCCCCGGCACCCCCCCACCCCCAACCGCTTTAGCGCAGCTGCGCGACGCGGTGTCGCGCAGAGTGTCGGCTGCAGGGGGCGGTGCTGCCCGTGAATTGTTCCCCTGCCCCCTGGCGCTACGAGACGGGGGGTGAGGGGGGGGCTCACAGTGAGGTTGACGCTGTGACGAGACGGGGGGTGAGGGGGGGCTCACAGTGAGGTTGATGCTGTGACGAGCCTCACGAAGGAGGTGTCAGTGACGTTCCCAATCGCAGCTCACGGTGCAATCTGACGACATCCCAGTGTGAGACCGGCACGTGTGTGCGTGCGTGTGGTCCCCCACGCCCCCCGTGTCTCACGTCCCCCGTGTCCGATGTCCCGTGTCTCACGTCTCACGTCTCACAGAAACTGCCCTTCACCATCCCGGAGCTGGTTCACGCCTCTCCGTGTCGCACGTCCGACGGGGTCTTATACACAGGTATGCGGAGCCCCGCCACCCCCCTACCTACCCCCGGTGCCCCCCCGGTGTCCCCCTGGTGTCCCCCTGGTATCCCCTTGGTGTCCCCAGGCCCACTACAAACCTCAGACATCAACCGCACCTTTGACCCCAACACCCTCCTTCAGCCTCAACTCTTAACGCCGCACCGAGCCTTGTGTCTAACAGCCCAATCAATAACAACAACCCCGACGCTAACCAACACAAGCGCCCTAACGCTCATGTAACCTTAACCACGACTCTAACCATGGAACCGCAGGTATAATGCAGGACCTGTGGTCCTTGCAAGCTTTAAACCCTGGCCCTGATTCCAATCCTAACCCCACAAATTAAACCGTGACCCCCAGGCCCTGACCCGAACTATGACCCCCAACCCTAAACTCGACCCTCACCCCGCAGGTAAGAAGCAGGATATGTGGTCCTTACCGACCTTGCCGAAAATGATCCACAATACCTTGCAATCTCGTCAAGGAGCATCAAAACTCCGGTCATCTTCGCTGCGGGTTTTTGGCTAACCAGCGATCGGTGGTCACCGCATCGCGCGCCTTCAGATGCGCCGCTGCGGCCGTCTGGAACGCTCTTCCTTCCGATATTGGGAAGCTACCGGAGCTATGCACTTTTAAATCAAGTAAATTAAAAACAAATTTGTTAAGAGCTGCTTTTTGTGTTTAGTTTTTTGACCTTCCCCCGACACCTCCGATTAGCACGGTGGGCTACGTACGGTGCGAAAGAAGTTTCACGTACATACATACATTCAACCTTGACCCTGACCCCGCAGGTAAGAAGCAGGACCTGTGGATCGCTGTGGACCCCATCACGGGACAGAAGATGCAGACTCTGAGCACCGCCTTCTCGAACGGGGTCCACCCCTCCCCACGCCTCATCTACATCGGCCGCACAGGTGAGCGGCGGGTGGTGGGATGTACGTACTGTACGCTGAACTTCTTTCTTACCGTACGTAGCCAACCGTGCTAATCGGAGTTGGTGGGGTGGTGGTGGTGGGCAAACAAAATAAACACGCGAAAAGCAGTTGTCGAGAAATGAATTTGTCAATCTCAACGATTGAAAAGTGCACAGCTCCAAGTAGCTTCCTAATACCGCAAGCAAGAGCGTTCCAGACGGCCGGCAGAAGCGCACCTGAAAGTGCGATGCGATTCGGTGACCGGGCCTTGAGGGGTAAGCCGTAAGGGATCGTGGGCGGGTTGCCTGTCGTATTAGGTAGTTGGGGGGGGGCCCTGGAGAATAATTTGTGGTGGGGGGAGGGGCTGGTGGGAGGGGTGGCTGTTGTCGTTCTTCTGAAAGGGGTTTGTTGGAGTAAGTGGAGGGGGGGGCATGGGAAACGGATCATCAGTGGTGCATGGATACGCATTGTTTGGGGTGCCTGGGTATGAGGTCGGCGGGGGGGGGGGGGGCTATAGAAAATGCTGTGAGGTGGTGCTGGGGGGGGGGCGGCTTTCAAGAACTCGTGACGGGGGTTGCCACCCCCTCCTTTGAGTGTCCACGCTTTGGAGCCGCTCACGCCGAGAGCCAATTAAGCGCCAGGCACTCTTCGATGAAGGCGCAGTGATCCCAACACGATGTGGCAGCCAATCCCCAGCGTCTCCCACCTGGGGGCAATCAGCCCCGCACCCCACCAGCCCCTCCCCCACCAGCCCCTCCCCCCACCAGCCCCTCCCCTACCAGACCCTCCCCCGCCTACCTCGTCCCCCACCAGCCCCTCCCCCCACCAGCCCCTCCCCCCACCAGCCCCTCCCCCCACCAGCCCCTCTCCTACCAGACCCTCCCCCAATCAGCACCTCCCCCCACCAGCCCCTCCCCTACCAGACCCTCCCCCACAAGCCCCTCCCCTACCAGCCCCGCCTTCCTCCAGCCCCACCCTTATCCAGCCACGCCCCAACTACCGCCCCCACCACGAGCCCCTCCCCTCGCCCCTCACCCCACAGCCTCCACATCTCCCACTTGCCTCCAGCTCCCCCTCCTGACGAGTGTCAGTGAGCTCCGATTGAGCAGGTGGTGCGGTCAGCACCGCACGCGGCTGCCTTCGTCAGCCCAGTGTACACACACCTGTACACACACCTGTACACACACCTGTACACACACCTGTACACACACCTGTACACACACCTGTACACACACCTGTGTCTTCATGTCCCCCCAGTGTACACACACCTGTGCGTCTTCACGTGTCCCCAGTGTACACACACCTGTTCACACACCTGTTCACACACCTGTACACACACCTGTACACACACCTGTGTGTCTTCATGTCCCCCCAGTGTACACACACCTGTGTATCATCACGTCTCCCCCAGTGTACACACACCTGTACACACACCTGTACACACACCTGTACACACACCTGTACACACACCTGTACACACACCTGTGTATCTTCACGTCTCCCCCAGTGTACACCATCACCATGTTCGACACGAAGGCGGGCGAGCTGCGCTGGAACGTCACCTACTACGACTACTCGGCAGCGCGACTGGGGCCCGACTCGGACTACAGTAACGTTACTCTCATTTCTATTGTCATGGCAGTAGAACCTGCGTGCGGTGTGAGTGGACTAGTGGCCACGGGAGGTACTGACAGGGGAGTCAGCCGACAGTGCCAGTGGACTAGTGACCACGGGAGGTAATGAACGGAGAGTCAGCTGTGAGTGCGAAGGGACCGATGGCTATGGGAATGATCGAGAAGGGAGCGTGGTCAGGCGACGGAAGAGGACGGTGGAGTCTGCCGGTGGAGCGAGCGTCCAGAGTCAGCGAGAAGGTTCCGGAAGGGGGGCGTGGCCTGGGTCGGTATATTAGGGGGAGATGCGCGGGAGGCGCGGGAGACCCGGGGCTGTTGCGGTGGGGGTCTCCGCCTGATGTCAAGTGAACGCGTCTTCAATGAAGTGCCATCTCAAGAGAAGTGTGTGTCAAGTCGTCATTACACGATCAACCAATCGCCTGTTGGGAATGTAAACATAACGGGTCGAGTTGATGGCCACTGAGTAGGGGTTGGGTGGGTGGTCCTCCGGTGGGGTGAGTGGCGTGGGGGGGAGAGTGGTGGGGGGCAAGGTAAGGGAAGGGGGTAAAGTGAGATATTTTTTAAGTGTGACTAAAGTTACTCCTCCAAGCAAGACTGGACCCACTGCTGATGAGACACTGAGCGTCAAAACCGGTCAAGAGTTTTCGCTTGTTTTGAAGCAATGCTGTGAAAAGTATGCACTCTCAGAAGGCTGTGTGTGTAGTCGACAGGAAGAGTCAAAATATATTTTTTATTAAGGATGACCCGTGACCCCCCCCACCTCCCCCCCCCACTCCCCCCATCCCGGTGCCCCAGAGTTGTCGCATTTCTCCGCGAGCGGCGAGGGGCTGCTGGTGACCGTGGGGGGTGAGGGTCCCACGTCCGTGATGTGGGCGCGCGACCTGGGCTCCCCCGTGGTGGGGGTGTACACGTGGGGGGCCGACGGGGTCCTGCGCAAGGCCCCCCTCTCCACCCTGGCGGCGGACACGCTGCGCTACCTCTCGGTGTCCGCGGCGGGCGCCGGCGGGCGCTACACCCTGCCCTCGCACGACCCCGCGCTCAAGACCAAGCTGCGGTGAGCGTGGGACGAGTGTGGGACGAGTGTGGGACGAGTGTGGGATGAGCGTGGGGTGAGCGTGGGGTGAGCGTGCGGTGAGTGTGGAGCGAGTGTGTGACGAGTGTGTGGCAGAGTCGTCAGCAGGCTGTGCTAGGAACCCGGCGACCCGCGTTCAATTCCCACTGATGGCCAACCCTGGTGACGAATAACTGAATTGAACCCGGGCCTTCTTAGGTCGACTCATCCTTAAATAAGGACCTGGTGCGTTGTGGAAATGTCAGAATTGGAGAGACGAAGGCAGCCGAGCTTGGCGCTGGCGACCCACCACCCCTTTCATGCGCCGTGCCAGCTGCTCGCTACTCCAGCGCTCACCTGATCGGTCTGTTCAGGCTATGGGAGGGGGGCGGTTGGGGATCTTGGTGTCTTGTGTCTCCCTGCCGTTGTTTCACCGTTTCACTGTGCTGTTGCGACAGCCGCACGCTGTACGTGGGCCGCTACTCCACGAGCCTGTACGCGTCGCACTCCCTGGTTCACGACGGCGTCTCCGTGATGGTGAGTCGCTCAACACAACGCGAACCACAACGCTCACCACAACGTTCACCACAACGCTAAACACAACGCTCACCACAACGCTAATCACCACCACTGACCGCTGCACTTGCACGAATATGAACACTAACAGCGATACGTCACACGACCAGTCACAATTAATCCTGACCGCTACACTCACCACAACCACCATCACTGATGATCACTAATATGAACACCACCTGCAGGCCTAACAATAACATTACCTTCACTTCAAATCAAACTTCATCCACAATCCTGCCTTGAACACTCGCGCTAACCTGAAAACACTAAGTCTAAGCTCCAGCCTCAACACGAACAAAAAGTGGAGCAACCCAGCCTAAACCCTAAATACGTCCACTGAAAATAACGCCCCCGTAGCCCTGAACACTAACTACTAAAACTAAACGCTAAACCCTACCCGAATGCTAACCCCAATCCCTAACCCAAATATCCCCCAGCCCTAAATCTCAACTCTTAACCCTCAACCCCAAACAAAACCAACAGTGGCCGCTTGGGGCCGCTCTCGTACAAAGAGGCAAACGAGAGAGAGGTTCAAAAACGCTGCCTGGCCACAACCGAAGCTGCACTTTAAACGGTGACCCCTGTGCCCCCTATTGATGTGGGGGGAGGGGGGAGTGAGAAGGTGGGGGGGCAGGGAGCAATTGACCAATTGACCATGGAGCACTGCCCAATGGTCAATTGGGCAGTGCTCCATTGTCCACTTAACCCGCGGTGCCTCTCCGTGACGGCGATGGAGGGGCGCGAGCAGTCGCGGGAGCGGTGGGGGTGACATTGGGGGGAGCGGAGCGGTGGGGGGTGACAGTGGGGGGGGGGGGGGAGCAGTGGGGAGTGACGGTGGAGGGGGGGAGCGGTGGGGGGTGACATTGGGGGGAGCGGAGCGGTGGGGAGTGACGGTGGGGGGGGGAGCGGTGGGGGGTGACAGTGGGGGGAGCGGAGCGGTGGGGAGTGACGGTGGGGGGGGGGCAGTGGGGAGTGACGGTGGGGGGGGGGGAGCAGTGGGGGTGACATTGGGGGGAGCGGAGCGGTGGGGAGTGATGGTGGGGGGGGGATCAGTGGGGAGTGACGGTGGCGGGGGGAGCAGTGGCCAACATCATTGCCCTCCATATCTGATCCGGTCCTAGGTCTCATTGCCACCGGGGGCGCAATTGCTGGCCACCCAACCCCTCATGTGCCACGCAGCCATGCCGCCCTTCATGGGTGCTGCTCGCTACCAAAACACTTGCCCCAAAACACTTGCCCCGGGGGGGTGGGGGGGGGGGTTCCTTGTGCGTGTTTAACCTGCGACGACCGCTCGCCTGCCCCCCTTGTGTACTCCGTGTGCCCGCGTGCTCCCAGCCGAGGGGCCAGGCCATGCCGCTCATCGAAGGGCCGACCACCAAGGACGTGACGATGAACGAGGCGGGCCACGCGTGCGAGATGAACCCCCGCACGCAGGTGCAGTACGCCGAGCGCCGGGCGGACGCGGACGCGGCCGGCGAGGGCTCCCAGCCCGCCCGGGTCGCCGCGCACGGCAGCTTCCTTCAGCAGCGGTGGCTGCTACTGGGTACGGCCCGAGGCGTGTGTGCCTCCGTCAGGTGCTCGCCAAAGCACTTGTCTCAGCACTCCGTTAAGGCTATAGGGAGAGCTTTGTATCACATTTGTCCACGTGCGCGTGCGTGCGTGCCGTTCGCGTATTGTGCGACGAACCCGGCGACCTGTGTTCGATTCCCGCTCACGGCGGCTAACAGCGGGGAGACGTTGCTGCCCCCCCCCTGCCCCCCGCACCTCCGATTATCACGGTTGGCTACGTACTTTGTAAAAGAAGTTCAACACTCGTACGTACACACACACACACGTACGTAGTCAGCGGTGCCAATCGGAGTTGTCCATGGGCCAGCGCGCCGCCACGCGAGCGAGAGGGCTGCACGTGACACGCACCACGTGGATCCTGGTGCCCCCCTCTCACCACCCTCCCCGCCCCCCTTGCTGTGCCCCCCCTCCCCCAACCCACTGCCCTCAGGGCACCACGAGCTCCCGCCCCAAGCTCACACGACCCTCCTGAACATTCACATGCCCGCGGCCTCTGCTGACCACCGGCTTCTGCAGGAGGTACTTGTGAGGTCCCCTGTGAGTGTGTGGTTAGGTGGGTGAGTGTCTTTAGGTGTGTGGGTGGGTGTGTGTGGGTGTGTGTGGGTGTGTGTGGGTGTGTGTGGGTATGTGCATCTCCACAGAGGCAAGTCCACTCAGCTCCACATCCTCCTGTACCACACCAGGCCATCTCATCGAGAGCCCGTGCCGTGCCCGTTTAGCCCCCCCCCCCCGCCCCCTCTATCCGGCCAAACGGAAGCTGCTTGCGAAGGCTTGGTATGTGGAGGAGTCTCTTGAAGGACACCATTGGGTAGTTGGAGTTAGTCGCCCTCCAACAACTTTAAAGGGCAGAGGAGCAACGCTCACAACAACGATCGCAGCGCCGGGCAACTAAAATGGCACAGCAGGGGGCACAGGTGCTGCATCTGCCAGTCATCTCAGTCAGTCAACCGATGGCACTTGGGTCTGGTACATGACCTCCTGCCAATGAGCCTTCGACACTTAATGCGGCCTCATAGTGAACCTAGCCTGGCACAAACACTGTGGTGATGTCATCCCGGCAGCTGTTGTTGTGCGTGCGGGGAGCGGTGGCGCAAAAGTGGCACACCGCGCTATGAACCTCACAGTCAACAACAGTGACGATTATCTTAATAGGTCCTGGGCCTCCCCTAGGTCGACTCAGCCTCAAGTGAGTACCTGATGCGATGTGTAAACACCGCCACTGGGGAGACAAAGGCGTCCGGGCATGGTATTGGCCCCCCAGCCCCTCGTGTGCCGTGCCGGCCTTCACCAGTGCTGCTCGCTAACAGCACTTGCCCCAACAGTCTGTTAAGGCTACACGAGGGGGGGGGGGGATCTTTGTCTTTGTCGTGGAAGTTGTCGCACTGCGACTACGAACCCAACACCCTCCACCCCCCCCCCCTCGTTCCCTCCCGCGCGACCCTAACCTCCCGTCCCCCGTCACCGGCCCCGAATCAGCGCGTCACGGTGATGGACCCGGCGGCCACGGAGCGGCTCACCACGACGATCCTGCGGCGGGCCGAGCGCGAGGCCCAGGGGGCGTCCGCCACGGTGACGGCGGCGGTGACGCACGGCGCCGGCGAGGGGGCCGCCAGGGACACGGCGGTGCTCGCCGTCGGCACGCTGCTCCTCGCCGGGGTCATCGCCCTCGCGCTCGCCGCTCACTCCAAGGTCGCCGTGACGACGGTCGCCGGATCGAGGGGGGTGGGGGGCGCGGGGCGGGGTGTCGTGGGGAGGGGGTGGGGGGGTCAGGCGGTGTCGGAGGGGTCAGGCGGGGGACATCGATTTTTATTTTGCTGCTCCAAGAGGAATTTTGGTGGTCCTCGTGAAGCCACCCTGCCCCTCACATCTTGTTACATCTCCTCCTGTCTCCTCGCATCTCCTCACGTCTCCTCACGCCCCCCCCCCCCCCCCCGTTTCGTGCAGAAGTCCCCCAAGGACAACGAGCAGCAGCGACTGCAGCATCAGCTCGAGGAGGTGCTGCGGCTCCTGCAGCCGCAGGCCGCCCCCTCCCCCACCTCGTCGCCAGGGCCCACGCCGCCCCCCTCCTCTACCTCGTCGTCGCTGCTCCGTCGGGACGCGTCCGCGAGCGGCGGCTCCAGGTCCGGCGCCTCGTCGCCCGCCGCCTCCTCCTCCTCCTCCGCCGCGTCGTCGCCGGCCGCCTCCAACCACTCGCAGCGGTCGCTGAGCGACGCGGGCGACGCGGGGAGCGGGGGGAGCACGCGGAGCTCCGAGAGCCGCGGTGAGCAACGGCGCTGGGGCCTCGTCGCGGCTGCCCCCGGCGTGGCGGCGGTCGAGTTAGAAGAGGGCGGCGGGCGGCGTTGGTTTGCGGGCGCGGCGGCGATCGCACGCACGTCGAACTTCTTTCGCGCCGTACGTAGCCGGCCGTGCCAATCGGATGCGCGGGTAGTCTGAGTGTTTGTGTGTTCGCGCTTTAGAGTTCGCGCCGAAGTGTTCGCGTGCGAGCGTTTGCGCAGTAGGTGTCAGCGCGTTTCACATTAGAGCGGGCAGCACGGTGGTGTTGATGTGTTCGTGTTAGCGCGGTAGTGTTAGCGCTGTAGTGTTAGTGCTGTAGTGTTAGTGCTGTAGTGTTAGTGCTGTAGTGTTAGTGGCTTCGTGCTTTGTCAAACCGCTGCTGCTCAAAGGCCTCCTCCGGGCCGTGGTCAGTGACACGGGGCGGTTGTTTGACGAGGAGCAGTGTGCGGACATCGATCGCCACTGATGTTAACCGTGGCCGACGATCCAACTCGGTTCGCCAGGTTCACAACACAGTGCGCTGACGACCCTACCAACAACAACCGCCATTCGCCACTAAGTGACGGTGACATCACCACGCCGCTTGTGCCAGGCCATGTGCGCGTTAAGGCCAGTGCCCCCCCCACCCCCCGCCCCCCTACACGCGCCAAGGGA
This sequence comes from Lampetra planeri, assembly GCF_965212315.1. Taxonomy (NCBI): domain Eukaryota; kingdom Metazoa; phylum Chordata; class Hyperoartia; order Petromyzontiformes; family Petromyzontidae; genus Lampetra; species Lampetra planeri. The sequence continues at coordinate 37,451,474 of NC_136107.1, forward strand.
AGGCATCTGTGTCCCAGACGTTACGACGTGTTCACGCGTTCCGCTGCGCATTTCCCCCCGCGTCCTCCCCCTCTCCCCCCCCGCCCCGTGTCCAGACTGCGACGGGGGCATCGTCGCGGTGGGGAAGATCTCCTTCGACTCCCGGGATGTGCTGGGCCGCGGGGCCGAGGGCACCTTCGTGTACCGGTGCGTGGCCACGGTGGGGGCTTTGGGGGGGGGGGGGGGGCGGCCTTCATCCCTCGCGGAATCACGACGGGTTTTTTTCCATATTTCTTTTTCTTCATCCTGGAGAAATCCGATGAGCGTTGAAGCCCTTCTTTCACGGATGTACGGGTAGGGGCACTGGGTGTCTCTGTGTTCGATTCTCGCTCACGGTCAACACCGGTGATGATTATTTGAACCAGTCATGGGCCCTCCCCTAGGTCTACTCAACCTCAAATGGGTACCTGGTGCAGTGTGTAAACATCGCCACTGGGGAGACAAAGGCGGTCGGGCGTGGTGCCTGGCCACCCACCCCCTCCGTGTACCTTGCCGGCCTTCATACCTGCCCACTAACAGCACTTGCCCCTACAGTCCGTTCAGGCTATATGGGGGATCTTTGTCTTTGTATACCTGGGGGAGTGGTAGTGTAGTAGTTAGCGCGCAGCACTACAAACCCGGCGTACCGGGTTAGATCCCCGCTCACGGCCAACACCAGTGACGATTATTTGAACTGGTCATGGGCCTCCCCTAGGTCTCCTCAGCCTCAAATGAGTACCTAGTGGGGAGTGCAAACATCATCACTAGGGAGACAAAGGCGGCCGGGCGTGGTGCCTCCGTGTGCCTTGCCGGCCTTCATAGGCGCATCCTCGCTAACAGCTTTGCCCCAACAGTCTGCCGAGGCTATACGGGGGGCGTGGATCTTTTGCCTTTGCGAGCGCAGGGGTCACTTTGACGGGCGCGCCGTGGCGGTGAAGCGCGTGCTCTCGGACTGCGTGGCGTTCGCGGAGCGCGAGGCCCAGCTGCTGCGCGAGTCGGACGCGCACGCTCACGTCGTGCGCTACTTCTGCACCGAGCGCGACCGCCAGTTCCACTACATCGCCATCGAGCTGTGCGCCAGCACGCTGCACCAGGTGCGCATGCGTGTGTGATTGTGGGAGAGTGTGAGTGTGTTCGTGCGTAGCTGTGCGTGCGAGTGCGCGTGGTCCGACCCGTCAGTTCCACTACGTCGCCACCGAGCTGTGCGCCAGCACGCCGCATCAGGTGCACGTGTGTGTGTGTGCGTGTGTCTGTGCGTGTGTGTGTGTGTGTGCGTGTGTGCGCGTGTGTGTGCATGTGCGTGTGTGCATGTGCGTGTGTGTGCGTGTGCGTGTGTGTGTATACGCATGTGTGTGTGTGCGTGTGTGTGCGTGTGTGTGTGTGTGTGCGTGTGTGTGTGTGTACGCATGTGTGTGTGTGTGTGTACGCGTGTGTGTGTGCGTGTGTGTGTGTGTGCGTGTGTGTGTGTGCGTGTGTGCGCCTGACATTCTTCCACTCCGGTGGTGGGTGTACACCCAGGATCCCATTCCAACCAAAAGTGGCCTGGTCTAAGTTAGCTGATGAAAGTTGCAAGCGAGAATTTCATCATCGCTTGCAGCTGGGGTTGGCATCGTCCCCCACTCCACCTGATGTCGAGGGTAAATGGGCGAGGTTTAAGACTGTGACTCATGCAGCTGCAATGGCTGCTTTGGGTACGCGGTCCAGACCTCCCCGGGAACCCTGGCTGACGGAGGAGGTGTTCAGGTTAATTGAGAAAAAGCGACAGGCCCACTCTCATCGCCTACAGCATCCCACGTCAGAGAATGAGGAGGTTTACCGCAGCCTTCGCTCGGAGGTTCGGAGAGCCGTAAGGCGCTGTAAGGATGGGTGGTGGTCGCGGGTTGCTGAGGAGATGGAGTCTGCCTCAGTGGCCCGCGATCACAAATCACTATTTAACTCCATCAAAAAAGTAACCTGCAGCGCCACACCTATTACCATCATTAGAGGAAAAAACGGTGATCCAATCTCCGACCCCCAGGAACAGGTTTGCAGATTTGCTGAGCATTTCTGTGAGGTCCTGGGGGAGGGAAAATCTCTCAGCCAGGAAAACATCATGGCACAAAGTGGGGATAACCCTGCTGAGGCTGCGGTGCCTCAAATATTGGAAGAGGTCACCCCCTGTGAGTGGCTGGCTGAGGTACCGGCTGTTGAGGAAGTACTGAGGGCGATCCGGAGTCTGAGACCAGGGAAGGCACCGGGCAGAGATGATCTCCCAGGCGAAATGCTGAGGGAGGGTGGCGTTTGTGCACAGACTGCCCTATATGACATCATAACAACAGTCTGGACCACTGGACGGGTTCCGCAGGACTGGAAGGATGCCCTGGTGGTCCCCCTCTTTAAGAAGGGGGACCGCACAGACTGTAACAACTACAGGGGCATCTCACTCCTCAGTGTGCCGGGTAAGGTCCTGGCAAGGATTATTCAACATCGCCTTGCTAGGCATGCTGAGGAGAGGCTTGCGGAGCCCCAATGTGGTTTCAGGAAAGGGCGGTCCTGCACAGATGCCATATTTTCTGTCCGTCTGCTACAGCAGAGGTGTAGGGAATTCCAAAAAGACCTACATCTCTGCTTTATTGACCTGGTCAAGGCCTATGATACCATCAGTAGGACTGGGCTCTGGGTTGTTCTTCGTGCTTTCGGAGTCCCTGACCCTCTGCTCACGATCATTAAGGACCTTCATGATGGTGAGCGGGCCCGGGTAAAACTACGTGGCCGGGAGTCGGAGCCTTTCCCTGTACACCTTGGGGTGCGACAGGGATGTCCTCTGGCTCCCACATTATTTAACATCTATTTCGACTGCGTAGTTCGTGAAGCCTTCAATAGCTGTACCGGGGGAATTACCATTTGGTACAGATATAATGGGAGGCTGATCGACGCCCGGGTGCGATCAAGGGATGGCTCCCTATTGGTCAACCACGTTATGTATGCCGATGATTTGGTAATAGCTGCTCATTCAGAAGAGGAGTTGGAGACGCTGCTGCTGAGGCTGGAGTGTGCCACTAAGAGGTGGGGCCTTACCATCAGCCCCACCAAAACTAAGCACCTGCCTGGGTATTTTGTACCATCGGGCACTCCGCCCCCACAACTCCCAATCGGTGATGGGGCAGTTGTGGAGAGAGTAGAGAGTTTCCCATACCTGGGCAGTGTGCTCATGACCAGCTCCAGTTTATCAGCAGAGGTCTCACTCCGAATCAGTCGAGCGGCAATATCTTTTCATCGGTTGCGTAACGCTGTGTGGAAGCTACCTGGTCTGTCGCTCCGCACGAAGCTTCAGGTCTTCTCGGCCACGGTCATTCCCTCCCTTCTCTACGCTTGCGAAACGTGGACCCCCCTAGTGGAGCATCTTCGCCGGTTGGAAACATTTAGGCTGGCCTGCCTACGATCCATCCTGGGTTTGACCAGGCTGGATTGTGTGAGGAGCTCACAAGTCCTTGAAAGATCTGGGCAAAGTCCCATCAGTGAGCTCCTCCGGCAGGCAAGGCTGCGTTGGCTGGGTCATGTAGCCCGCATGCCCAGCCACCGCATGCCTAAACAGCTTTTGTTCGGCCGGATCGAGGGGGCTAAACGGGCGCGGCACGGGCTAGAGAAGAGATGGAGTGATGTGGTACAGGAGGACGTGGAGCTGAGTGGACTTGCCGATGACTGGTACCAGCGGTGTCAAGATCGGCCTCAGTGGAGGAGGCTCGTGAAGGACGCTACTGGGCAGTTGGAGGCAGTCGCCCTCCAACAACAACGGAGGGCGGAGGAGCGACGCTCACAACAACGAGCGGAGCGCCGGGTGGCTAAAGCACAGCAAGTTGGCACAGTAGGGGGCACAGGTGGTGCATCAGCCAGTCATCTCGGTCATCTCGGTCAGTCGACCCGTGGCACCTGGGTCTGCCCCGTGACCTCCTGCCAGCGGGCGTTCGACACTTCACGTGGCCTCAAGGTGCACATGGCCTGGCACAAGCGTCGTGGTGACGTCACCGCCACTTAGTGGCGAATGGCGGTTGTTGTTGTTGTTGTGTGGGCAGCAGTAGTGTCGTGGTTAGCGTGCTGTGCTATGAACCCGGCGACCCTGGTTCGATTCCCGCTCACGGCCAACACCAGTGACGATTATCTGAACCGGTATTGGGCCTCACCTCGGTGCTGGCCACCCACCCCCTCATAGGTGCTCGCTACCAGCACTTGCCCCAACACTCTGTTAAGGCTATACGGGGGAACTTTGTCTTTTCCCGTGCTTGATTGTGTGAGTGTGTCAGTGTGCGTGCGTGCGTGCGAGCAACTGCCCGTTTCCGCGACTTTTTTTATCGACCTTTCCCCCCCCCTCCCCCTTGGGGATGCCTTCCCTCCTTCGGCTGCCACTCCGTCGCCAGCCTCCGCCGCCGGCCACCGCCGCTCCTCGTGACACGTGACAGCGCGTCGCTGCCCTCGTGAATGTTATCCCAGAGTCTCTCGCTCATGCCGGATCCCGTGCTGCTCACCGTTCCGTCGCGCCGCTCATTTGTTTCCTGCCCCCCCCCCCCCGCCAGTACGTGGAGGGGGAACGTTTTGATCGGCGGGGGCTGGAGCCGCTGACGCTGCTGTACCAGACGATGTGCGGACTCGCTCACCTGCACTCGCTCAACATCGGTGAGCGTCCTCCTGCCCCCGGCGCTCGCCCACCCCTTCCTCCCCTTCCATCGTGTGGCTTTTGAAAAGGCAAACGGAACCGCGTTCACGAACCGTGCGTGCGCACGCGTGTGTTGTGGGTAGCGGTTAGCGCGCTGCGCTACGAACCGAAATGAAAAAGAGCACAAAGATACGAAGAAAAGTGCAGCGACGAAACAACTCAAAACCCCAACCCAAAATTTGGAAGTCAAAGTTATTTGGTCCTGCTGCTGCTGTTGGCAGCGCTGCAGAAGCACAAATAAGCACATCTTAGCAGATGCTTCTACGCAGTACTTTTTCACTCTTGTCTTGATAAATTGGTCGGAGACAGCAAAATGCGTCTGCCGGATGCTTGCAGCCTTTAGATGCCATATCAGAAAAATGCAGATATGTATCCACTTAGGCAGCTGGAACTAAACTGCCCTGGTGGGCTTAATGCCCCTGTATTTATACTCCTATTAATATTACTGTAAAGTTCTAGCATGTTTTTTACAAGTTACTCCAAGTTTACTCGGCACTGACTCTATCTGGAATAGTCTGGAAAATAGGTAAATGTCTAAATATCATTGTCCTGGTGACCAAAGCAAAGTTTGTGGGGAATAATAATTTCTGTACTTTTGAGGCATAAGCAATTAGGAAATAACACTTATTACCCAGGAATAAAACCTAAAAATTGTTACACAGCGCCATAAAAAAAAAACACGTTCGTCAACAATATTTTGTCCTTGAAAGGAAAAACGTACGCATAATGGGTGACGATGCAGGCAACGAAATAGAAATTAGAGCAAAACCAACTGCATTGCAGAAGCAATTGAAAACAACGTATGAACATAAATCAATTTATAAATTGCATTCAGTTTCCTGCAGCAAAAAAAAGCAGCATCAGCAACATCACCCCCTTACTGTGAAAATTTGGCAGGACCTCCTGAAAAAAAAGTCGTGAGACTCGGTGAGTCTGTCCTGGGTGTACAAGCTCGATTAATAAATGAACAAATATGACCCCGGTGAAGCAGCGTGGTGATGTATGGTCGAACAATTCCGAACAACACACTTTTCATGTTCCTGTTCTTGTCCATCTTTACACACATGTGTCCAAACAGTGCCAGTTTCCTTCCCATCACTGCCTGCAGCATCATCAGGTCTCCTTCTGCGCGCCCCCTTTTTCTAACTTCCCTGTACGTTGGTCACTCTCCGGGCCCAGCTTGGTCAAACTAAAAAACAAAAACACGCGGTTCAATCTTTTTCACGCGGGAGGCTGCTGCCTCTGTCTGGTCCGGTCCGGTCTGACCCGTTCACTAACCCCCCCACCCGCCGTGCCCGCGATCCCGCCGGAGAGCAGTCCACCGCGACCTGAAGCCGCACAACATCCTCATCTCGATGCCGAGCGCGCTGGGCCGTGTGCGGGCGCTCATCTCCGACTTCGGCCTCTGCAAGAAGCTCGGCGCCGGGCGGCAGAGCTTCAGCCGGCGCTCGGGCACCGCCGGCACGGAGGGGTGGATCGCGCCCGAGATGCTGCGCGAGGACAGCACCGAGAACCCGGTGGGTGGTGTGGGTGGCGCCGCCACCGCCGGTGGCGGTACCGATTGTGGTGATTAGTCATAGAGGTGGCGGTGGTGGTGATGGTGGTGATGGTACCAACTGACACACTCTCCACTCTACACCCCACAATCTGAAGCACAAACCTACACTCTGCCCCTGACCCCCCACACCACTCCTCGCCCTGGACCCCACCGCTCACCCCCACACCGCGCTCGGGCGGGCCCTGCCAACGCCGCGTGCCGCCTCTCCCCCTCTCCCCACCCGCAGACGAGCGCGGTGGACATCTTCTCGGCGGGCTGCGTGGTCCACTACGTGGTGACGGGCGGGGGCCACCCCTTCGGCGACGCCCTGCGCCGCCAGTCCAACATCCTGCAGGGCGCGCACAGCACCGCGCAGCTGGGCAGCGACACGCACGGTGAGCGGCACGATGGAGCCGATGCCCCGCCGCGTGGCAGGGCATCTCGGGAGGGGTGCCCTCAGCGAGGCGATGCGGCGATGTGGGCGCGAGCTCCCGCTGCGCTCTGGGCTATGACAGGTCAACGGAGAAGCGCTCGGCCCGTTGAATGCGCACGCCGCTCTGAACCCCTCCCCCCGCCGCCGCCCCCTATGAAAGCAGACGCTGCCTCCGGCCTTCACTCTGCTCCCTCTCTTCCCTCCCTTCTTATCGCCCTCTCGACTAACCCGATATCTTGGCCCGATTGTTCCTTTCCCCCCTCGTCCCCTTCCCGCCCAGCGCTCCTGTCTTCACGCTGCTCACCTTTGAGCCGTGCTCTCTTTGTCCGTCTTGGGAACTTCTGACCCGGCATCCCCTCTCCTCTTCTCTCTCCCGTTCCTTTTTCTATTCCCGCTCACCGTATCCTCGGCTCTACTCCGCTTCCAGCGGTGGCGTGCCACCACGGATGAACAGGTTTCATCTCATCTCAAACATTTTAAAGGAGCACGCACAGTCCCCACTGCCCCTGCGCGACGCAAAGTGGCTCGACGTTAGGCCCGCAAACCACCACGAGCCTGGCAGTAGGCGGCAGCGATTGCCGCTGCCGTGCGCAGTACCGGTTGAGTCGAACGGTGACCCACGCGGACCTCTGTGAGTGTGTCCACGCGTAACACGGGGCGAGCGAGCGGCGAGCGTCTCTCCGCGCGTCCCTCAGCAACGTCGAGCGGGTGAGCGGCGTGGCCTGTTGGTGTCCACCCGTGGGCGAGGGGTGGATCCTGTGTGTGCGTGCGTGTCCACCCTGTGGACATCCATCTTTAACACGGAGCGAGTGAGTGTTGGTTGGTGGGGTTCTGTTGGTATCCACCATGAGCGTTGGTGAGCGGTGGTGCCTCTGGGCATTTGCGTGTCCACCCTCGGACACTTACGAGCCGATTTCATCGCTCCATCTCCCCCGGCGGAAGTCATCCTCTCCGGGATGTGCCCCGTAACTTGGCTCAATAGCAATCGGTAGCGAGCGACTGAGCGATCTGATCGCCACCGCCGCGGATAAGTTTGCGCGTCGGCGGCGCTCGCTCGGGGCACCGGCTTCAGCGGCGGTAGCGCACGGTAGCAGGGCGGTGGGGCCGCAGGGGCGCCTCTGTCTGCTCTGTATTCTAGTGGCCCGTTCGGGACAATCGTCCATTCGGCAAATTGCATCTCGAAAATGTTTTCAATTTTTTACGAGGATTTTCCGCAAAACTAGGGCATCCAATTTTCAGCTTATTGTTGGCTTTAAATGGGTGTCGGAGGAGTGCGTTAAATCTGCGATCAGAAATTGGGGACGAATAAATTGCCTTCCCCTCTCCGCGTGCGGCGACAGGGCGCAAAATGCCGCAGGAGGAGGTGGGGGAAGCCGAAGCGGGAGTTGGGTGGGGGGGGGTGGGCGGGGGGCGCGGGGGAGGGGGAGGGGGGGAAACAGTTCCCGCGAGAACCGCCGCCACTCGACGCAGGCCGCTCAGAATCCAGAGCGGCGTCGTTCAAAAGGCGCCGTCCCTAGACGCCGCGGCCCCACGACGCGTGGAGGTGGCGCTTGCCGCGGCGCGACCGCTCCATCCTTCCTCGTCATCGTTTGCTGCCGCCACCCTCCGCCCACCCGCGCCCACCCCCCACCCTCCCTCCCTCCCCGCCCTCGTCGCATAGATTAATCGCGCGTCGCCGCCGAGCGCCTCCGATTAGCACGGGTGACTGACTACGTACGGTGCGAAAGAATTTCAACATACGTACGTACAGATGATGCCAACATCCCTCCCCGCCCCCGGCCCCCCCCCTCCCCGGCGTGTGCATGGTGCGGTGTTACTTTTGTAACAGGATTCCGTGGCAAAAGCATTCGACGACAGAGTGTTCCCGCCGAGACAATAATGATGAACTCGTAACGCACCGCTCGCTCTCGAAGGGGGTAGAGGGAGGACGGCTCGGAGAGGGGGGCGAGGAATCCCAGACAAAGCGGGAAGGCAGCAGCAGCAGCCAGGCGGTGTGCCGCCGCCACCGCAAGCAACTGCCCAAGCTCTGCGGTCCTCTATATACGAAGGTGTTTTCAGCCAATGAGTGTTTATGCATTTGGTGGGTAAAAAACGGAGCACCCGGAGGCAACCGACGATATTATTCGCCGTACCGCCTACCCCTGGCGAGCCAGGACGCGGCTCCTCCTCGACGCCCACGGGAGGGGGGAGTCATCCACCAACCCTCGCTGCTGCCTCCACAGTGCTGGATCACGGGCCATGTCCACGTGCGTAGCGAGCACCGCCCGGCTAATGAAGGAGTTGGAGTGACGACGCAGGCCGAGATGATTTAGTGACGTTATTAGAGATCCGCAGTTGCGCTGAGGAATACCCAAACAACGTGGTAATTGGCTGTGTGCGTGTCTGTCGGAGGATTTACCGAGTTCGCTGATTGACTGAGCAGGTAATATCGGGGAGGAAACTGCAGCGCGCCCCTCACACTGACGTTTAATTACGAAGGCCGTGTGACAGGACTAAGAGAATGACGATGTGAAATCCACACACTGACGACTCGACTGGTGCAGTGGTGAGTGCAACGCGCCACTAACCCAGTGAACCGAGTTGAATTCCCACTCACGACCAATATGAGTGGAGAACATTTGAACCGATCGTGGGGCCTCCCCTCATTCTCAACGTCTGTTAAAGATGATGTTCTTTGGGTGCCTGAGTTTGTGAGTGGGTGGGTGGGTGTGTGAGTGAGTGTCGTCGACTAGGCTAAGACTGACTAAAAATGCTTACTAAATTAACATTCGTGTGCGTGTGGGGAGCGATAGTGTAGCGGTGAGCGCGCTGCGCTATGAACCCGGCGACACGGGTTCGATTCCCGCTCACGGCGAACACCAGTGACGATTATCTGAACCGGTCCCGGGCCTCCCCTAGGTCGACTCAGCCTGAAATTAGTACTGGTGCAGTGTGTAAACATCACCACTAGGGAGACAAAGGCGGTCAGGCGTAGTGCTGGCCGCCCACCCCCTCGTGTACCGTTGCGGCCTTCATAGGTGCTCGCTAACAGCACTTGCCCCTACAGTCTGTTAAGGCTATATGGGGGATCTTTGTCTTTGTTTTTTTCTATGTGTGTGTATATGCATGCGTGTATGCGCTCGCGCGTGTGTGCCTGCGCGCGTGCGGAGCCACAGACACCGTGGTGGCGCGGGACCTCATCGAGGCGATGATCTCCCGGGAGCCGCGCAAGCGACCGTCAGCGGCCACCGTCCTCGCCCACCCGTTCTTCTGGAGCCTCGAAAAGCAGCTGCAGTTCTTCCAGGTGCCGCCCCCCCAGACACAACCCAACTAGACCCCCTCTGCCCCCCACCCCGTCCTCCCCCTGCCCCCCCACCTTTCCCATTGGCTCATGCCCACGGCGTGTTCCACTTGGCGACCTTGCTGCCAGGTCTATCTGTTTGAGAGTTGCCCCCCCCCCCCCCCCGAGCGACAACGTTCTGGTCAAACGCAACCGGCGAAAGATCCCAGCGGCCTCCCGCTGGGACGTTGGCGCAGGTTAAGGGGCTGCCGCCGGCCCCGTCTCGTGGCGGAGCCAGACGGGCCCGGCGGGGGGGTTGACTGCGAGCGCTGCGATCGCGCTGCTCCCCACGAAGCGTTGACGCCGCGTTGGCAGGCGGTGCAGAAGCCCACCGGCCGCAGAGACGCGAGGGGGCGCGGCAGCCGAACGGCGATTGAGAACCAAACCTCAACGCGTCCGTCAACAGGGCTGCCTTGGAATGAAAAAATATATATATTTAATGTAAAATATGGCGACGTTTCTGGCGATGGCCCTTCTAGCAGAGAGAGAGAGAGCGATAACTCTCTTCTTCTTTTTCTTCACAGAGTGACATGGAATGTCACCAGCTACGCATTTAATTGCGTGGCCGTGCTATTGACGACTGCGTTGAGTTTTAATTCCCAACGGTCGTTGGGCCGCCACGCTCTTCGAGTGCACGCACGCGTTCGTTAATCGCGCCCGCGGTCACGTGACTTTTACGCTCGTTCCCCGAGGCTCGTTAACGACACGTCCCTGGGATGACTCGAGTGGCCGATAGCATCGCCGCACCCCTCGGCCGCCCCCACCCCCCGCCGCCCCCATCCCAATCTCGCTCGTTGGGTCCCCCCGTTATTAAAATCATTCATCACCCAGTAGCATTTCACGAACGCCACCTCCACAGAAAATGCCCCCCTCCGCCATGTGTTTCTGTTTTAATCCGATTGCAAGTGAAACGAACGCTGGCCCCGTCGTTCTGACATTTGCCGTGCCCTTGGCGCCGTGTCCTCGCCCGGCACCGGGGCACCGGCGGTGGCGGCGACGCGGCGCTAGCGGGCGGGCGGGCGGGCGCCGGTAAGGAGTTTGCGGTTTGTCTCGGGTTACGTGGTGCCCCATCCCCCTAGCTACGGCCGGCGTTGAAGGTGAGCCGCTCTTGCGCGAGCCGCGCGTTAAATCGGCGCGCTGTCTTCCGCGCCGGCGCCGCCAAATCTTCTCGCTCCCTCACCCCCCCACCCCCACCCCCCTTCGTTAACCCCGCCGGTGTCAGCGTCGTCGCCCCGTCTCGTCCGCAACGAGACCGCGAATTGCCCACAAGGCGGCAATGCGGCAAGGGATTATTGAATCTATCTGTGCGTAGCTTTGACCCGCTTGAATGTGTAAGGGGTGGTTTGTTTTGTTTTTTCTTATCTCTATGTGATGCGTTTCTGCCCTAAACCTAACAGTGATTAATGGAGATTGGCCACACATTGCAGCACAGGTTCCTCCAGACAGAGAGACCTGCAACTCAGCGACGCGATCCCCGATGAATAATTTAGTTCATGTGCTCCCTCTCAATCCCCCACCCTCACCTCCACCCCTTCCTGGCTGCTCACTCCGCTTGTGCGGGGGCCCCAATCCCCCATGCCGCGCATGGCCTCGTGAGCGTGTGTGTCAGTGAGCGTGTGTATGTATGTTGTGGGGAGCGGTAGTGTAGCGGTTAGCGCGCTACGCTACGAACCCGGCGACCCGAGTTTGATTCCCACTCACCGGCGACGAATATTTGAACGGGTCCCAGTCCTGGGCCTCTCCCCTAGGTCGACTCAGCCTCAAATTTGGTGCGATGTGTAAATATCGCCACTGGGTGTGCCATGTCCGCCTTCATAGCTGCTTGCTAGCAGCACTTGCCCCAACAGTCTGTAGAGACTAAACAGGGTATTTTTGTCTTTGTGCGTGTGTGTGTGTGTGGTGTAACAGGACGTGAGCGATAGGATAGAGAAGGAGGCGGTGGAGGGAGCGGTGGTGGTGCGGTTGGAGGACGGGGGGGCGCGAGTGGTGCGCGACGACTGGAGGCTCCGCATCACCGTGCCGCTGCAGACCGGTCTCACGCACACACACACACAAAGACAAAGATCCCCCGTGTAGCCTTAACAGACTGTTGGGGAAAGTGCTGTTAGCGAGTACATATGAAAGCTGGAACGGCACACGAGGGAGTGGGTGGCCAGCACCACGCCGGGTGGCCTTTTCCTCCCGAGCGGCGATGCTTACACACCGCACGATTCACTCGTTTGAGGCCTGGTCGACCTAGGGGAGGCCCAGGAACGGTTATGATAATCGTCACCAGTGTTGGCCGTGAGCGGGAATCGATTGTGGGTCGTTGGTTTCGTAGCGCAGCGTAGCGCTAACCGCTGCACCACCGCACCCGGTAAACACACAACGCGCACATACACAAGGGCCATTGCCAAACCACACCAGGCCACTGGTTCCTATGTGAGCCTATAGGTCTCTTGTCAGCAGGGTAGCTATCGAGTGTGCAGGCGGTGGAACTGCACCGGGGCCAAATGGGGTGGGAGGGGTGCCCAGGCACCAGACTACGAAGAGTGGGGGAGGGGGAGAAATTGGACAGCCCCCCCCCCAATTGAATCCTTGAACTCTGGCCCATGCCACTAATCAACACACTGCGTTCTCCCAGCCCTCTCCTCCCGCCTTCTCCTCTCTCCTCCTCCCTCCTCCTCCCTCCTCCTCTCTCCTCCAGAGAAATCACAAAGCTGCCTCAGCTGGGAGGGGGTGGGGAGTGGAAGCTGTTACACGGATGTGTGGAAAAACACACACGCACGCAGAAACACGTTCTCGCTCGTGCACCCTCCTCTCTCCGGCTCCCACACCAGTCCGGCGGGTGGGAGGGGGGGAGAGGGGGGCTGGGGGGCTGGGGGGCTGGGCCCCCCCCTCCCTCCACCCCGCTGCTTCATTTGATATGCAGTGCAGGCAAACTGTTTGCAAAACTTGGAGAGGCAGGTAGTGGAGAGAGCGCGAGCGGCGCGGTGAGGCGGTGTGCGCCGCGGCCTCGCGCGCTGCCTGCGCGGGGAGAGCCGGAGCAGCGACGGACGGGAAGCGGATCGTGTCGGGCGGATTCTTTCAATCTCGTGACACCAATAGGCGCCGTCGAGGTGGGATCGGGTGGAGAGACAAGAACGAAGGGTCAAGTCTACTTAGAGAGGGGGGGAGTGGTGGTGGCCCAGGACGCGATCAGACACCACGTGTCGCTGTTAGCCACGGGCGGGAATCGAACTTAGGTTGCTTGGTTTAAACCGCAGTCCTGAAAAACATGCCAATGTCAGGCCAACGTTGGAATGTGGTTGGAACCGTTAGACCGACGTTGGCTCAACGGTTCCGTGTTTGCTTGGGGTGCCCGAACCACTATGCCACCGCTCCTTCGCACACTCGCAACGACAGAAGCCTCCATTCGCGGCTCACAGTGGGTTTTATTTTCGTTGGGTTCCACCGTGCGTAAGTGGGCACGACGTCACTTGCAGCTGTGCACCCCTCCACCACCCGACACCGCCAAGAAAAATCGAGTTGTCACCCGGACAGCAGTGTACGGTTGATGTTGGGTTTTTAGGCAAAACGGATTGAGTTGAGAAGAAAAGTAACATTTTGACAATCTCGCGCGACGTTTCGCCGGAGATTACATCGAGCTTGTGAATAAAATATGTGAACGACGTCAACCTCCACTCCGCTGCCAAGCGGTGGTGGCATTACCACGGTGCTGAGCGCTAGAATGTGTGCACTTTGTTTCCCTAGTCGCGATGTTTACACATCTCACACAGGTACTCATTTGAGGCTGAGACACGAACACACACACACACGCACACACACGCACGTGCACGCGCCAAGCTATTCCACGCGGGATCAGATGCTTTGCTTGCCGATGCAGACGGCTGCCCTCGTGACATGTTTTATTTAAATGTATCCTGCAGATTTGAGAAAGTTCAGGACGTACAAGGGCACGTCGGTGCGCGATCTCCTCCGGGCCATGAGAAACAAGGTTGGATTTCACAGCGAATCGATGCGACAGCGCACACTGACAAACAAGAGGGCGTCATTGCTCGCCGATGCAATCTCGCTCTTCAAAACGATCGTTAATTTAGAAGAACAATCATGGGTCATAATCATCATAATGTCAGTAACAAACTCGACTTGTGACGCACCGTCACCGCTGCGGCACAGTATTTGCGGTCGGCCTGGGGGAAGCAAGTCCCTGACTATGACCTCCCACTAAGTAGCCACCGCCGGAAGCACTCGTCATTCAAGCGACACAGCCCCCATTAAGAGACGTCACGGTTCGCTGCCCCCAGTGTCGCACGCAAACTTCTCCTTATCTTGTTTCATATTTACGGAGCGCACTCAGCTCAGGGTGATTCACGTAGTTTGAAAGCGGGAATAAAAAGCGAGTGATTTCGGTGGCAAGGGCGGTGCCGAGGAATGAGTGACTGCGTCAGAGGGCACTTGGGTGGCAGGGGGGGGGGGGTCACGGAAGGGCTGTCGGGGAGGGACGGGACGGAGTGGGGAGGACGAGGGGAAGGAAGAGGAAGGGAATGGGCGATGGAGAAGAGGTGAGGATTTAAGGGGAAGAACAAAAGAAGGTTAAAGGTGGGGGGGGACACATCGTGTGACCCACACTCCCGTGTGCTTGCTCCTTCGCTCTTCCTCCTCCTCCTCCTAATCCTTCTTGCTCCTCGTTGCCGCACGACCTCGCCACCGGCAGAAGCACCACTACCGGGAGCTGCCGGAGGACGTGCAGGAGACGCTGGGCTCCGTGCCGGACGACTTCTGCCGCTACTTCACGTCGCGCTTCCCGCTGCTGCTGCTGCACACCTACCAGGCCATGAGGTGCTGCTCGCAAGAGAGGCTCTTCCACGCCTACTACCAGCGCCGCGCGGAGGGCGGAAGAGACGCGTCCTCGCCGTGACGCAATCCGCTCGGGAGGGGACGTCCGAGGAGGAGTCGGAGAACATCGACGGCTACACCGTCGCGGGGGGGAGGGAATGTGGACCCAATATACGCCCGGAGCGTTCGTGGCCAACGATCGACGCCCGCAGAAGTTGCGACGGTGCCCGGTGCAGGGGCGACGCGGAACTGTGACGTGGAAGCTGGCGGTGCCGCAGTTGGGCTGACGGGGGAGGATAAATAATTAAACAAAAAAGTAGGACCACAGATTACATTGTATAGTGATGTGTGTGTGTGTGTTTTTTTATCATCAAGTTAGTTTTATAATAATAGTGAGATCAAGATGTCATGAGGGCAAAAGCTGCAAAATCACTTCATTTCCTGTGTAACCGTTTGCTCCGTAAGTTTGTGTTCGCCCGTATGTTCATGCTCACCCTTACGTTCATATTCGCCCTTACGTTCATATTCGCCTGTACGTTCATGTTCACCGGTACGTTCATGTTCGCCCGCACATTCATGCTTGCCCGTAGATCATGTTCACCCATATGTTCATGCTCGCTCGTATGGTAATGGTCGCCCGTACATTCATGTTCACCCTTACGTTCATTTTCACCCATGGGTTCACACAGTTTTAGCCGAGCTTTAAGCCGACGCGTGGAATTTGCCAGCGAAGAAGACGTCGAGAGAAGATGTATCTTTTTTTTTATTGTGGGAGACTTTGGCAGTGAAGAACAAAAAATGTGCCGCATCCTTCCACGAAAAAATAACAACTCTGAGAAATAATTGTTTACAAAAGTGATGGATGACGTTTCGTTTTACAGTCAAATGGCAGTTCGTTTAATGCGTTTTTACTCGTGCCTGAGCATTTAGAGCCACACTCTGCAGAAGCCAAGTGCAATTAAATTCAAGGAAAGAGCTACCGCTGTATGCGTGGTGAAGGAGTCCCCGTGTGTGTGTGTCTGTCTGTGGCACTCTGTGCCACCCCTGTGTAGCGGTGAGCGCACTGCGGTACGAATCCTGCGACCCGAGTTTGATTCCCACTCACGGCCAACATTGGTAATGAATATCTGAATTGGTCCTGGGCCTCCCCTAGGTAGGCTCAGCCTCAATATGAGTTTCTGGCACGGTGTGTAAACATCACCACTGGGTAGACGAAGGTGGTCGGGCGTGGTGCTGGTCACCCACTTCCTCATGTACTGTGCCCGCTTTCATAGGTGCTCGCTAACAGCACTTGTCCAAAAATTCTGTTCAGGCTACACAGTGGGATTTTGTCTCCATCATCCTTGTGGGGAGCGGTAGTGTAGTTATCAGCACACTGCGGTAGCTCGTGCTTGATTCCCGGCTGCGGTAAACACCGCCGGTGATCATCTTGGACCGAGACTTGGGCCTCCGCTAGGTCCGACTCACCCTTCAATGATTCCGTCGTGCAGTTGTGTAAGCATCACCACTGGGGCGCGGTTGCTGGCGAAAACCACCCCCTCGTGTGTGCGCCGTGCCTGCCTTCACGGTTGCTCACGAACGGCACTTGCCCTAACAGCCTGTGTCGGCTACATGCCTTAGTCTTCGTGTCATCCTCCAGGGAGATGTGGTGCGCGCATCTGTGAGATACTCGGGATTCATGATTTTATTTCAGGGGGATATGTCTAGGTCAGCGGCCCGGAAAATATTTTCCCACCCGGAACACCACATCCAGAAACTACTAGTCGCGTGCCATCTAGTCCAGTCGACACAGCGACCCAGAACATATCGAGAGGAGAATGGCAGGAATAATAGGAATAGAGGATAAGGATGTATTATTCTTTGAATTTATAGGCCACCTAAATGCAACGAGCACCTCCCAGCAGCTGACATCTCGGCTCAGCCATTCCATTGCCCTATGGCAGTCAAACTAAGGGACCCCCCCAGTGGCAGTTGTCCCCATGTGCCACAAGATGTACACAGCACCGGGCCTGCAAACGGGCATTTTGTCTGCTAGTAGGGGGCCAATGCTTTTGGTGTGTGGTTTATTTTTCCCATTTAGGCATACAATCATTTGCGGGTAATTTGGCAAATATGACAAAGTGAGAAGGGATGTATGGGAGGAGCTGAGTGTCATGGGAGATCGGACACAGAGAGGCTCATGGGAAATGTTGGATCGACTCGCGCTAGTTCACGAGCACAGCTCGTGACGTCCATTTAATGCACGGCGAATTCTCTTCCCAACCCTCTCGTGGTGTACGCTAATGTTTCCGGCTCGGCAATCATAAATTATATTACCGTAAAAAATATATATCTTTTGCGGTTCCCAATTGAGTTTACGGGTCCTCAGTGGCACCGTCCAAATACCCCCACGTGCCCATTAGCCCCTCTACACACACACCCGAGGGCTTCATATCTGAGCGGCTCTGAGTGGCACCGAGCCACGGTGTCGCGTCTAATTAGGGCCCCGTGTATATTGAGAAGCTACTTGCGAAAATGGACTGGCTCACTTTCGTGTCTGCGATTGCCAGCGTGTGACCACCGGGGGGCACGTTGGAAATAGCGACTACATTTTTAGCGTGCCATAAAGGCCAATTAGTGGGTTTCCGTGGCCAGAAAGCTGTTCTCGTTTCTCTGTGTGAGTGTGGTACAGGGAGGAGCTCACGGGTGGTGGCATCTGTCAGTCATCTCGGTTAACGCATGACACCTGGGCGCGTCCCGTGACATCCTTCCAGCGAGCCTTCCACACTTCACCTGGCCTCAAAGGGCACCTCGCCTGCCTGGCACACCCACTGTGGTGGCGGTAGTGGTGTCACTTCTTGGCGAATGCCGGCTGTTGATGTATTTGTCATGCGTGATGGTTTCTCGCTAACAGCGCTTGCCCCAACAGTCTATGTTGGCTATTCAGGAGATCTTTGTCGTGGGTATACGAGGTTGTATTTGTTTCACTCGGATTTAAGTTTCACGTGCATCAGTGTTGGACCAATGGTGTGTCTGGCAATGTTAACGTGAAGTGCGTTGGTGGTCTCAGTCGTCATCAATGACTGCAACTCAAACATAATAACACATTAATGTAGATGGTTCTCTTAATGATACCAAATTTTAGCACTGAGAATTAACAATATCAGTTTAAATGTCACGGGGTTTTTTTTCAAACAAATGCATGGGAAAGTCCAGCACCTTACTGTGTGAACCAGAGGCGACTTGAAATCCGTAAAGGTAACCTCTGATATCTTCTTCCACGAACCGTTCCCTAACACGGGTTGCACTACCCTCTGCAAGAGCTCTGAACGGATTCTTCATCTCACTGCGACACCGCTAGCACGATTAGGATAAAACTTGGCAAGACAAATTACTTTGTCGTAGGCATGAACACTGAACCATTGGTTGGGCCAACCACATACCGTTGAATGCAACGTTGCATGTTTACTGGGAACCAGGTACTGCATGTAAGTGGGTAAAAAAATCTCACATTGTAGAACTTACAAAAAAAATACCAAAACAATTAATATATTTTCGTGACATTTAGGCTTAAATAATAATTTCAACTTGTAGTGCATCGCACAGAGTATTTGTCTGCTATACATTTCCACGTGATAAGCCACTTTATTGGGCTACCATATGTGGCCAGGTCGCTTCTGAAAAAGAGCTATACGGCTAAGTGGGCCTTACTTGGTAAAAAATAAAAGTAGTAAAATAGACTAGTCCTGGATCATTGTACCCGTCACTTATTCTGCCTGCTATTGAGTGTTTCCCCCTTGGCATGCGTGGGTTTTTCCCCAGGTGCTTGAGTTTCCTTCCATATGGAATACACTCATTAGGAAGGCAGGGGCCACGCAGTGAGCTGCAGCCAACTATTGCCCAAGCTCTACGATCCTCTACACTTCAAGGTGTTAATGGCCAATGGATGAGTGGTACTGTAGCACCTGGGGGACAAAAACTCAATAACAGACAGAATAAATGACAGGTACAATCGTCGAGGACTAGACTTTTTACTACTTTTTTCCAGGTAAAGCCCAATGAGCTCTATAGCTATTTTAAGAAGCGATCTGGCCACAATGATATCCCAATGAAGTGGATTATTATGTGGAAATGCATGTCAGACAAATACTCTAAAGTCATGTTTCTAAACGATGGAAAAACCGGAGGACCCGGATCAAACTCCACGCGACCACATGGAGAACATGCAAAACTCGAAATATACAGCAGGCGTCGAACCTACGACCTCCTGTATACCAGGCGAGGTAGTTAATTCTAGATTTGAAGCTTTCGTGACTGCAAGGATCCATACTCTTAGTTCTTTCGGTAAAGTCACGTAGGTAAAAAATGAAATTAAAATTAATAAAAATAAAAGATAAAAATCACGACGTTTCGGAGGCAACACAAGTCTCCGTCATCAGGTGGGACTGTCACAGCCAGATGTGCTGCATCAAGTGAGGGAGGGATTCAAGGTGTAAGCTCTTAAGTACCAGTTAAGGGGGGAGGGGCTTATCAGAATGTGGTAGCCAATGAATGGAACGTATCGGGAGGGGGGGGCGGGGCTAACATCTTGCCACCGACGACAGGGCAGCCCAGTGCAGAGAGGGAACATTTATTTTAAGATTAATTTAAGATGATTATCTCTGACGAGGGGAGATATAGGGACAGGCTGTCTCAGTTGCAAGTGACTGGGAGTCTGGACGTGAGAAGTTTCAACGAACTGACTCTAAAAGCGTGATGACATTCGAGATAAAAACAAAAGGTTGGCAGAAATTGTACAAATTTGCCTCGTCAGTGCCCTATCTTATTACAGATCAATTCAGACCTCATTGGTCACCCCGTGCCCTCATACATCTCAACGTTCATCCTACGAAGTCCCATCACAAGGGAGAAACACAAACAAATGGACAAAATCAATTGCCCCCGTTGAAACGGCTGTACGCCGTATGGATATGAAAACTCAATTCGCCTGTAAAAGCACACGGGGTGAACCGTTTGGGTTGACAGGATACGCGTTTCCACAAGTTTAAACGACAACAGGGATCAATGTGGTGACGCCACCTACAACAGGCAGCGGCGCACAAAAACAACGTAACGCATTTGTCAATCACACTCGGTACATGTGCCATGAAAGAGGGGCATTGCCCGAAACGTCGCATCACGCGGTATATTTTTTTTTAATACAGCAGCGTCGATTCTCTTACGATTGTCACGCTCACGATCCACGCGTGGAATCGAGAGCGTAGATAAACTCAGGTTAAAGCCTTCCGACTATTATACGGGCGTGTTGCCGTGAGAATAATTGATTATAACAAAGGGTGCTTAACAACGGCGGACGCAGCACAAAGCACTAGACAATTAAAACTCTAAACAATAGGGCTCGTTTAATAAATCGAATCGCGAAAGAAATCGTTCGAGGTCGAATCGCGATGCGGTTGCCATCGCGACGGCGTGCGGCCTAGTCGAACAGAGCGGAGCCTGGCTCCCGTTCGTTGCTGTTGCTAATTTGTTCATTTGTTTGCGTAGTTTTCTTATTTTTAAAGCGTTAAATCTGATTTACGAGCGTGGGAAAGAGGACGGCGGAGGCGAGCGGACATGGTGGTTCTCCGAGCCAAGTGCCTGGTCGCCGGTGAGACGAGCAGTGGTCTTCAACGTAATGCTATGTGTACATATGTGGCGACGTTTCGGGCAATGGGCCTTCTTAATAGCTATCAGCATCGCTGAACTTCACGCAGAGACGCAACTCTAAACCCAGTCCATTGCAGCTGCACACACGGTCTACAATATGTCCCGGGCTGACTCGCACAGTATCCTGTCTATACATCGTTTTATACATCCAGCAATTTTATATATCCAGCAATTTTATATATCCAGCAATTGTACCCCTATCGTGCTGTCATTTGAAACAATTTTTACCCCCCCCCCCCCAACCGCCTCTGGTCCACCCCGCAGAGTCGATCTGCAGATCGCGCGTGGTGGGGTAAAGTGTAGGTACTCCCACTTATTCAAAGACGTCTGGTCATCGTGGAAGAGTAGGCCAAAATACGCCCTCCAGAGGGGGCCTCTATGGAGCTTCGTCTCGACTCTAAGCAGGGGTGGGGGACGTCCGTATGAGGCCCGCGAAATCATTTGGTGTGGCCCTGCCAAGGCAACCGCAGGAAAAGCAGTTGCGAGTAGCAGCTAACATCATCAATACCAGCTAACATCATCAATACCAGATAACATCATCAATACCAGATAACATCATCAATACCAGCTCACATCATCAATACCAGATAACATCATCAATACCAGATAACATCATCAATACCAGCTAACATCATCAATACCAGATAACATCATCAATACCAGATAACATCATCAATACCAGCTCACATCATCAATACCAGCTAACATCATCAATACCAGCTAACATCATCAATACCAGCTAACATCATCAATACCAGATAACATCATCAATACCAGCTAACATCATCAATACCAGCTCACATCATCAATACCAGATAACATCATCAATACCAGCTCACATCATCAATACCAGCTAACATCATCAATACCAGCTAACATCATCAATACCAGATAACATCATCAATACCAGCTAACATCATCAATACCAGCTCACATCATCAATACCAGCTCACATCATCAATACCAGCTAACATCATCAATACCAGCTCACATCATCAATACCAGATAACATCATCAATACCAGCTCACATCATCAATACCAGATAACATCATCAATACCAGCTAACATCATCAATACCAGCTCACATCATCAATACCAGATAACATCATCAATACCAGCTAACATCATCAATACCAGCTCACATCATCAATACTAGATAACATCATCACACACCTCGCCAAAGAGAAGCAGTTCCAGCCATCGCATTAGGGGCGAGTTAATTAAATGTTTGACCAAATATAACAGGTTAATTTTTAAGTTGATCATTTTGTATGGCCGGCGAATGATGTTGTAAATATCCAAATGGCCCTTGACAGAAAAAAGGTTCCCCACCCCTACGTCTAGAGCATGGGGTCGGCAACCTGCGGCTCGTGAAGGACCGTCGCTTATTAGCATGTAATGCGGCTCTTGAAATATTGCATTTTTGTTACAGAGTTCTTGTTTTTTTTATTTAAAGCTTTCGTGACTGCAGGGATTCGTATTCTTGGTTCTTTCGGTATAGTCACGTAGAAGGGAAATCATTTTCAACTTTTCTTGACATTTTCAAATTTCCTTGCAGTGGATTTCACACCTGATGATGATTGCTTGTGTTGCAGTCGAAACGTCGTGATAATTGTTATTGTTTTATATTTTTATTATTTTATTATTTCCCTTCTACGTGACTTTACCGAAATAACCAAGAATATAGAGTTCTTATTGTTATTTTGGTTGCCGACCCCTAGTTTGAGTGGAAGCCCTGCCGCCAGCCACTGATGTGAATAGCCAATTGCACAGAGCTCCACCGTTACCTATGGGCTTAAGGAGTCGTATCAGAAGATTAATCCATCCATTCTGGTGTCCAACTCTTCTTCGTGTCACAGAAAATAGCCCAGAGAAGCGGACATCAAAGAACTACATCTTG
The DNA here is from genome assembly GCF_965212315.1 of Lampetra planeri. Classification (NCBI taxonomy): domain Eukaryota; kingdom Metazoa; phylum Chordata; class Hyperoartia; order Petromyzontiformes; family Petromyzontidae; genus Lampetra; species Lampetra planeri. The sequence continues at coordinate 37,473,875 of NC_136107.1, forward strand.
CCATCATCCCTGCTCTGTTAAGAGTAATAATTATCATATGACACAGCATTTGTCATTCTGAGAGCTGGAATTAAGCCACGTTTAAGTGCAGAACTTAATTTAACGTCAGAGGGTTATTTTTTTTTGCACAGGCATTGGTGACCGGACAGAAACAATTAATTCACGGCACACCTCTTAACTCTAAAATCGAGGGACACAGCCGAGGTGTTTTTTCTACATGATACAACACCTACGCTATGTGTCTTTAAGTAAAAGAAAGTGCTTACCTGATCATAACTGCATAGATAAGGAGGTGGTGGAAATCTCGCACTTCCATGGCAGGAGCGAGTTGAAAGCGTAGGATAACCACTGTTGACCAGTCACACCTGATTCGCAAGGTTGGCTATGTACGGTGCGAAAGAAGTTCAGCATACAGACAAACATCACAAAGTGGTAGTATGTCTGCTACAAATAGATAATAATTGGCTTCCAATTATTAAGCCAGCAGTCAATGCAGCGGAATTCTCGGCTGGATTAAAAAAAAAGGGTTTTACCCATTTACATGCCCCAATTATAAACGATTAAAAATAATATCAATTTTGTAACTAGGCCAACGCCCATTATGATTCAGAAGCTCGTTTTCATGGAAGATCTGGCTCAACTATTGAAAACAACAATTATAAATTACAGCAGCAATTATTAAAAAGACAGGAAATTAACACGTCTAATGTAAAAAGTACAATATCAAACTTGACTGCAAGACAGAAAACAAGAATGAATTAAACGTGAAACAAGGATTGATTGAAATCAATTTGAAGTTAAATTCAAGTATAGATCACCTACAGTCAAACAAGATACAATTGCAAAGCTTCAAGGTGAACACATGGCTCTAATAAGACTGGCAGACACACAAACCCATTATCGGGTTTTTGAAGTTTTCTTGTTTTCACACTGGGTTTCAAATCAGCGTTTTGACTCGAATAAGCGTTCTGAGTAAAGGAGATTTCGAAAATAAGTAGAATGGATTTCAAATTTTAAATGTACCTCATCGGTAGCCATAATCTATCCACTGCTGAATGAAGACCGACTTAAGCCATCACCATCTCTCAGTTTCCCACTGGGATATGATGTCCTATGTCCTGAGTTCCTAAAGAACCTCGGCCTAATGACAACGATGGCTTGCAAATGTCTTCACCATCGTACAGAGGACAGGCACAATCCCGAAGTTATGGAAGCAAGCCAAAGTCATCAGCATTCTGAAACCCGATAAGAGGAAGAGTGTCCTGTGACTAATCTCCTTTGGCCAATCTCCCTCTTGTCCTCCGCTTCAAAACTGATGGAACATGCCATACCTTCCAGACGTTCCCCCATTATTGACCCCCAACTGCCTCCAGAATAAGCTGGATTAGAAACTGTCCATAGATGCTGCAAATAGATGGTTTCCTTCACCACCCTCATAGAAGCTGGTTTCCAGCGTCAACAAAAAACTGGGACATATATGGTTGACCTCTCTGCTGCCGATGACACCGTTTGGCATCATATCATGCTGCTGAAGATCGCCCAAATCATCAGAGCCGTTCCACGTTTCACCTTATCGTTGCAATGCTCAGCAACCGTACTTTCAGGGTACACCTCGCTGGTAAACAGTGGCCACCCTCAAGGCTTGGTAATAGCACCATAGCTAACACGTGTGTAGTGGCGTAATGCACGGGGTTAGCAAAAGGGTGAGGTGACACTGGAGTGGCGTGGCAGCAATTAGGGGGTGAAGCATGGATGGAGAGAGTGCAACTGAGGTCGCGCAGTTGCAAGCGTGGAGACATGGATTAGACGCCAGAGAAGCAGCAGCAATTAGGAGGTGAAGCATTGATTGAGCGGATGCATTTGGGGACGAGCGGGTGTGCGCGTTGGGGCATGGGGTAGGCACCGGAGAGGCAGGAGATGGAGGCGATAAGAGAGAGAGAGCCCGTAGAGGCGCCAGCTTAATGGGGAGTAAGTGAGGACCCCAAATGAGGAGGGATATATAAGGTAGTGTTCGGAGCAGTACGGAGAGTTGGTTGGTTGGTGCTCAAGGGATGAAGGAGACAAGGAGTCTGGGAGAAGACGCCTGAGACCTCGCCTTCCTCGCCTTGTCCTCCCCAGCAGTGTTGGCTAATCCCCTGCTGTGGGTAGGGACGAGGGCGGAGGTACCTGTCGAAGAAGAATGCTGTGCAGCTGTCTTTGGACAGATTTATTTTTTATTCTGCAATCAAGCCAGAAGGTCTGGAGAAGACACTAGAAGAGAGCCAGCTACTCCATCACTGCTCACCCCAAGAGGCCTCGATCAGAAAGCACTCCAACCATCTCTGATACGTTTTGTATAATTATTTTTATTTATTATTAGTTAAAATGTATTTAACTTATAATCATATGCATTTTTGTACACATCATGATATTTAATCACATTTTTTTCCAGATACATATATTTGGCATATTATAGCTAGCTTTAAGTAAGTTTGAGTTAAGTAGCATTTCCCGGGAACGCATCCGTTATATGTATATCAGCGGATTCCTGTAGATGTACAATTAAATAACGCGAAGTGCATCATAAATGGAACACTGAAACGAACACCAATGCCTGGCTGCTTATTCTGGCAGGCATTCTGCCACCGAATATCCAGAGAGATATACAAACTGCAAAGGAATTTACATTTTTTTTTGTAAAAACAAACTACACATCAACCAAGACCTCAAAAATGTTGTATTTTACCGCCGACTCAAGTGCCGATCCCCCGTCTGGACGAACGCTGGCAAACAGAGTGGAACAACGTGGACATCCAAAATGAACACCTCATTTGAGACCCAAACCTCACATCTCCTGGTTTAGACATTTCTCAAAGTCACTTGGTGTAACATCAATTGCGTCAGGGGACAGGCCAATGCACACATCTCCTTCAAAAATGGAAAATTGAAGACAAGCCACAGAAGGGCGATTGTGACCATGTAACCCAAAACTATGGACCATATAGAAAACCACTGTATTGTGCGCTCCTTCAATGGAGGAATAGCAAAAATACACGAACTGCCTCCTGAAGCCCTCTCGCGGCAAGCAGACCTCGACATTGGCATTTAGCTTCTGAACATTTTGCCATATTCAAGAATAGAAACCGAGCCCACTTACTCAGATGTATGAACCTGTTTTGAAATAAATGCCATGCAAGACTGGGACATTTTTTTTCTTTTTCCTATAAATGCATTTGGAACTCTCAGGAGGAGAAATGTGTTTTTCTTCTTCATATAAATGGGTTTTTTTTTTATTGAAAACCCAGCATTTTCCATGGGTGAATGGCATTTTGTGGGTGTACAATTCGTACACTATTGACTCGGGCATTTAATGATTAATCAATCCGTCAATTTTTACGTTTGCCGGACGTGCATCAAGTCATACCTGAGAGAATCTATTTTTGTAAATTTCTCTTTTTCTTTGTCTGGCCGATTGTCGAATGGGCAATACAAACAAACAAGTCTGTATAAGTGAGGCTGCACAAAAACAGAATACCAAGGAGACAGGCACTTTTTTATTTTTAGTGACTTGCTTATCTTTCCTATACTCTGGAATCCTGTCGTTTTTTGTATTGTTGCTGTAACTTTCTGATCCGGCCCGACTGGATATCTGTGAAAAAAAGAGCCTCATAGCTCATCTGATTCCTCCAAGATAAATATTTTGATTCTGAACCAAAATAGTACAGTTCAGATTGTACAATTGACACAAAAAATTCCACAGTACATTCGAGACAGTACAAATGAGGTAATGTAGATGCAACCTGTGATGCAGTACAATGGAGAGAAAATAGAAATTAAACGGTACAAACGAGAGCGTGAATTAAAGTGATGTTCTCTAGCAGGATTTACTGTGTCTCCCGACAGGTGAATCGACAGTCGGGAAAAGTGCCCTGGTTCAAGCTTTCCACAGCGATGCCACCCTGTTCCCCAAGAACTACAACATGGTGGAAACACACGGCGGGCACTCGTTCACTTCACTTACACGGGTCACGTTGGGACTCGCGTTCGACTCACGTTCAATTCCGTCAGTCGTATCATGGCCCACTGCGTAAACTGACGAGTCACGTCGTGGCTCGTGTGTCACATTCACTTGGCGAATCGCGTGATGACTCGATGAGTCAGCATCGGGTGCGACTTTCAGTCGCGCGCTGTGGTTCGCGCTCGGTATTTTTGCGGAATCACTGCGCATGATGTGAAATGTCAGTCGCGTAACGTGGGGTGCAGCTGTTCACCTTGAGCGATGCGAAATGCCATGACCATGATGATGAGTAAGCGGCCCGGCTAGTCCGAGGGCCAAGCAGTGACCGTTACATTTGAGACTGAGGTCAGCTCCTTCACCCCCACAATAATATTGGACGACGATGGCGCTGAATAGTGGGGGGGGTAGGCGGGTATAACCCTAGCCCATACTCTTTTGACAGCGCAGTGAAAACACTTGGTGAAAAAATCAGACAGTTTGGACGCCTTGGCTGGTGTGAAAGAGGGACCCAGTTCCACCTCTTGCTGCAAGCATTTCTTCCTGCGTTGTGATCGATTCAGGCAGAAATGTGAGGCCTGCTCCGTGTGGTGCATGCACTTTATAATGCGGTCCAGGCTGTGCGTGTTATTCGCTTATCTACCCTGAGTCAGGCTCATGGGCTCGCATAGCGTTCTGCTGCGCGAGGAAATAATGGGGAAAAATGAACTTACTCTGTTCATTGTCACGCGAATCATCCTGGATGCACCGCATAGGGAAAGGTCAGCCCTTTTTAATGAGAATTTAATTGAATGCTGTCGATCTCGCCACTAACCGCAGTCGCCCCTGGGGCACGTGGGCGCCGTGTGGTTAATGCGGTCGGCTGGGCTATCTCCCTTTGCAGACTGTGGGAGTCGAGCTGCTCGTGAAATCTGTCGGCGTACCTGACACCACCGATAGCGTCGTACGTATTTTCATATTTTTTCTTACCAAATTCATAATTATTTTTGCTTGATTTTACACCAGCAGTTTATTCAACGATTACATATTTCACCAAACTTTAATTATCCTCGTGAAAGTCTCACAATCATTTTAGTGCAGTGAGGTAATTAAATACGAATAATTGAAAGGCAGATGGTAAAAATTTGCGCTTTTCAAGTCCGGTGGCCTTTGGTAACAAAGCGGCCGTTTAGTTCACTGAACCGCTTCTCCGCGTACAGCTCAGCTGAGAAGATGTTTATCTGACTGAAACCAGATTGCAGTGATAAACAAACACCTGCCCTAATAGAAGTAAACCTCCATAAATTCACAGACAGCACTTGGTCAGCATTCTGTATTTTAAATGCCTCGTGTGCGGTGTGGTGGGTGTGCTGAATCCGTGAAGTCCCCATGCTGTGTTGGCTCCTGTCTTTTATATCGAATATATTTGGCCCTGGAATGGCAATTAGTTAATCAAACTGAGCATTGTTATTTTGTTGCCAAAAGTAAATTATCCTTATTATGCACCTATCTTAACCTGTTTATAATATAATTGGTTTTGTAAATATGTTGACTGAAAATTAAAGATGCTGAAAGCTTGCATCTGTTCATTCTATTAGTCCTCAATGGATATGTAAATATTACATTGTATACTGATATTTTTTTTAAACACTGTATTTGAATGTCCTAAGCAATAGTTGATATATTCAGGAATATTAACGTTTTCAACACTGTCATTGTTTTAGAATATCATTACTGCAAGAGCACACACATAACACACAGGTTCATATTCTATGTATAAATAAATACATATACAACATAATTTATGAAGCAAAATGCAATATTTATTGAAGGGAAACAGATGGAAAACACATTTGAAAATATACTGTATATATCAAAGGTAATTATTTCGGATGACTCTAGGCTAAAACTTATGAAACAGGCAAGTGTAAGCAGGTTGGAGTGCTGAAAATTTAGCCGTTGTATTGACTGTTAAGGAAAGTAAGCGGGCTTGATAAGGACACATCGCTAGAGCGAATGAAGGCTGTTAAGACAGGACAGCGTGGCATCTAAATAAGGGAACATATCCGAGGTTACAGCGACGGCGGAGATGGAGCGATGAAATAAGCTCGTGTGCAGGTGCTGATTGGATCGTTGCATTGTGAGTCCATGAGGGATGGGCGGAAACTTGGGGAGGCCTTCATCCTGCAGTTGATCGATCACGGCTGATGATAATGATGATTTCCAAAGAGTTAATTACATGTGATCAGCATGTATTCATGATAGACTGGACTTACACGAGTGCACGATAACAAATGTTCAGACTTACACAATATTATAATAATAGGGTTTTTCCCCTTTTTTTCTGGCAACAAAACTGAAACCTTTTACAATGATTCATGTCTGCATTAACCACAATACTTGCAGTCAAATGCAAACAAAAACACACTGATAATATATGCATTGTCCTTGAAACTGATTGCTCCACACCAAGGAAAGGGTTTCTTTTGAGCCTCGATCCAATTGGTGCTCGACCAGAAGACGCCAAAAGGCGTTTCAGTTTTGTTGCCAAAAAAGGGGGAAAACCCCTATTATTATATTTTGGTAATGGCGAAGGAGTTCTAATAATGATGAATTACACAATATTGGCAATGAATGCGAATGTTGATCTGTTTTTCCGTACACCTACAGGAAATATACCTTTATGATTCAGGTGGGAAGGACATTTTTAATGACCTTGTGCAAAAAAATGTAAGTTTCTTTTTCTCTCACACTATTGTCTTTATTCAGTTTGCTGTGCAGTCTGCCTTAAGCCTTTACCGTGGTTAACATTAATTACAATTGCTGATCGAACTATTGGGATTGTAATTTTGAAGCCAATTTGCACACTATATTTTTTACGTGCCCCACGCTGCATCATTTTGTTTTGTAGAGCAGGAATAACGACGTGAAGTAAACTATATTATTACAGCACAACTGCCCCCGTCGGTATTACGTGACCTCTGCTTTCGTCGCGGTGCCAATTGTTACACCAAGTGCGATGGTGTTTGGCAGTGGGACCACCCCAGCATGCTGTGCCTGGTGTTTGATGTCACCAGCGAGCAGTCGCTCGGCAGCTGCGGCAAGTGGCTGGAGCGCGTGCGGGCACAGAGCCCCGGTGTCCCCTTCCCCGGTGAGCACGGTGAAGGACCGGCGCAGTCACGCACGCGCCGCAGCGCGTCCATTCCTCGTGCTCGCTTGTGTCTTGTTATTTATAGCGGTTTCCAACGGAGGATGAAGAACGTCGATGCATTTGCTTTGTTTGTAATGTGAGGTAGTGATGACTCACAAATATGGTTCAACGGGAATTTAAGTCAAGTTTAAAGTTGCATTGCCGTTTCGGCACTGATCAAACTGGCGAAATTGATTAAAGCCCAAAATTTTCAGACACAAAGCGGCCAACCCAAATAGGACTACATGGAGTCCTCGACTTAGGAACGCCCGACTTACGTACGTCCGCACTTACGAACGAGCTTCCATAAGACATTTTTTAACCATCCGACGTTGGAACGCGAACTCGCACTTGCCAATCGAACCACAGAACTATTTTGTTCAGCAGAGCGATCCTCCGCGAGATGTAATGAGTCCCAGCATCCCACTGAGAGGGAGGGTGTGTGAAAGTAAGTCCGTGTGAAAGTGACTGCGTATGTGCCGCGGGTGTGTGCGTGCACATGCGCCCATGTGTTTGGGGAGCAGTAGTGCAATGGTTAGTGCGCTGTGCTATGACCCGAGTTCGATTCTCGCTCACGACCAACACCAGTGACGATTATTTGAATGGGTCCTGGGCCTTCCCTAGGTCGACTGAGCCTCAAATGAGTGCCTGGTGCGGTATGTAAACATTGCCACTGTAAGTCAAAGGCAGCCGGGCGTCGTACTGGCCACCCAGCCACTCATGTGTCGTGCTGGCCTTCATTGGTGCTCACTAACGGCACTTTCCGCAACAGTCTGTTATGGGTATTAGGGGATTGTTGTCATTGTGTGTGTGCGCGCGTACGCACGCACGCGTGCCCCAGTGTGTGTGTGCAATTGTGGGGACTCATTACACCCTTCTTAGAAGCATTTCCGATAGAGTATTTATCACAGTATTTAATCGAAATGTTCAAATATTTTTTCTTATGAGTTTAACAATGCTTCGATTTTTTGTTGAACCATAACACATTTTTAACACTGACCATATGGACATTTAAATACAGTACATTATTCTGTCCAGACTTACAGGTCTTAGGAATGGAACCAGTTTGTAAGTCAGGGACTGCACGTATTTTCAAATATGCAGTTGTATTTTTCCTGACAGCTATCCCCATCGGCTTCTGTACTTCTTAGGACAAACGCATGTTGGAAAGTATTATAATCGGTATTTATGCTCGGTTTTTCTTCCTTGTTTTTCCGTAATTTTTTCCACATTTTTATACCCAAGTCACCACTACCTCCGTTCCCCTCCTCAGTACCACCACCACCACATCTCAACAGAAATGCTTAAGGGTCATAGAACCAAATTATGCCCCACAACAAGGAGAATGGCGTAATGCACAGTGGAATCAAGCGATAATTTTCTTTCAATGAGTCAATTAGTTCTATCCTGATTGTGCTCTCGGCATCACGTCCTGGAACAAAGTATCCATTCGGACCTCTCGTAGAACAGCGCGACCCTTCGTGCTAGAGGGGTCCATGGAATTGGATATTACAGAGCTACCTGGGACCATTTCAAGTGACCTCTTCAACGCAGTAGAGGTCAACACTATCTCACCCACTCTGCCATATGAGCGTAATGTTTCGTCACATCATAGTATAAATGATGTTTAATCCTCGGAGCTGGAATTTAGATTGTCTGCAAATCCAAATTTAAATGGCGTGCGTTTTTTTTGTGTGCGTGCTGCAATTAGTAACCCAGCTGAGACCACCAATTCCTTTCATTTGAAAACTTGCTTTAATCGCAGGCAGCAACCTGGTTTCGAACCCAGTATCTCATCGGCGCAGGCTTGGCGCTCTGACCTCCGTGTCACCTGGCCACCACCTCTTTCACTCTGTTTATTTCACCCCACTGGCACGGGATTTCTCTTTTCATTTTCCCTGGCAGGGTTTCTCAGTGACTGGATGACAAGCGTTTCCCCGAGTGTCAGCCTTTGCAAATGCAATACTCCAAACAATTTGATTGAAGAAGGGCGATGGCATGTCAGTTTACTCGCATGACAAATTTGAATTCACAGGGCAGTTCTTTTTCTCCTGAGGCTTGTCCAAGGCTGTTACGCCTCTGACAATGCCTGATGCATTGGCAGTACCGTGTGGGAGAGGATAAATTATAGCATGCACGTGTGTGTGCGTTTGTGTGGTATGGAGAGCGGTAGTGCAGCGGTTAGCACACTTTGATTTTCTAACCCGGCCACCCGAGTTTGACTCCCGCTCATGATCAGTAACAGTTGCGAATATTTGAACGGGTACCGAGCATTGTCAAGACAAAGGCAGCTGGGCGTGGTGTTTGCCACCCACCCATTGATCTGCCGCTTTCAGCCCTCATATGTGCTTCAGTACTTGCCCCAACATTCTGTGAAGGGCTCTACTGGGGATGTTTGTCTTTTGGTTTCAGGAGTCCTTGTAGGTAACAAAGTTGACCTGGGGCCCCGGAGAGTGGTCTCTGCGGCTCAGGGACAGGAGTTTGCCACCGCCAATGGGCTCGAGTACTTCGAAACCTCTGCTGTAAGTAATCAATGCTTGACTTTGAACTTTGCGATGTGTTATTGGGTCGTACCGTGTGTTGTTTGGCGTGACGTGCGGGGAGCTTCTCCAGGATGAGATCCATTTCTCCCTCGAGCGAACTGTGCTCATTCAGTTGCCGAAGAAGCCTCCCAGCACTGAATTCAGTTACTATAGGAGGCTCCTAGCTCGTGGAGCGAACAGTCTGTCATCGTGCAAAACGAAAAGCGGTACAGCCTGAAAAAGCACCGGTGAGCTGCACAACCAAGACAAATGTCCCCCATATAGTCAACAGACTGTTGGGGCAAGTGTTGTTAGCGAGCACCTGTGAAGGCCAACACAGCATACCAGGGGGTGGTTGGCCAGCACCACGGCACAAGCGTGAACATCTGCACAGTCACGCTTGGTGTTTTAATTCCGTTGTTTATAAATAATGAGAATTTTTACAGTTGCATTGGCACATTGTATTCTCTTATTCAATGAAAATGTCACGTAAAAAAAACCAACTGCTTTTGTGTTAGATTAAATGTTAAAACTGTAGGCAGTGGGTGCCATTATAAATTTTAAATAGTGTTCATATAAATTATTCATGGGTGTCAATTGCCTCTCACTCCCCCGGCCCGACCCCACCGCTGTGCCCCTCCCTCGGGAATTCAGAAGGAGATGGAGAACATCGACACTCCGTTCCTCTTCCTGGCAAAAGCCTTCCACAGGCTCTACGTGGACAAAACAGACTTCATCAAATCCTTGGTGTGATGTGTCCTAAAATGTGTGTCTTGTTTAAAAATAAATGATGATTTAAAAAAAGGTATGTTTTACTTGTCAGTGGACAAATTCTTGAAAATATTTTGCTACGATTTCATAACGTAAATAGTCCCATGGGCATATTTACTGATTTATTTACACCACGAGTAAGAGTGAATTACCCGATAAGTCCACTCATTTGAAATGGTTATTTCACGAGTCACTTATTGGCCACATAGATAAATTTGAACCGCTTAAGTGATGCCACCCCAGGTGGTACCGAGAAAGTGAAATATCTGGTGTGTGCTCATGAGCTAGAATCCCTTCATCATGAAGAACAAAAGCCTCCACGTGCCCTTGTTTCACCATACTTCGCCATGATGGTCAGTGCGGGTTGGCGAAGGAAGTGTCCAGGACCTGTTCAGTTAATCGCTCGCCACTGGTGTTGGCAGCTGTGGCCTGGAATTGAACGCAAATCACGAAATTCACACCTCAATGCACGAACCGCTAATGCCACGGCTCCACCCGGCTATGGTTTATGTTCATGTACAGCATGTTGCGTGGGCTGTTGACTGGCTGCTCGGAAGGGACCGTCGTACTAAATGTTGATTGTGTTTGGCTTCTTTCAACAAAAAATCGCATGGGGCTACGGAATTATTGATTAAGTGTTTTGTCAAGTTCCCCGAGAATGTGGCAACGTGAATTAATGTTTCTCTCAATCAACTGAACGCAACAGCAGCGTGGTACTGTGCTTGTAAATAAATCGTTAATGTCATTAAAGATGACCTTGTGATTTATTTGTGTTAAACTGCTATCTCAGCATTGAGTGTTCCTTCTGAAATGAATTAATAACTACGTTGGTTTAAAGAGGAACCGTCTGTTAGGCATTCACATATAATGAAACGATGTGCCAAGAATGGATTAATCAATTAGTCTAAGGGCAAATGCGTTAATAGCTTTTGGGCCCTCACATCTTAATGAAATCTGGTGTGAGCAGCATGGTGTGAGGGACAATTTTGCGAAGAAGGTGAATCGATGTAACTTGACCAAGTGATGGTAAATGCGTTTGACTTATTTTGCAAAAAAGAAAACCCCTGATAAGCCAAGAGAGGGCATGACTGATGAACCCTAATTTAAATGAAATAATGGCTTGCGAGTGTCAAGTTTTCTCATCTGGCTCCTCCCACCCGCGCACCAGGGATTATATATACAGTATTTTCTTTAAGTGAGATTTCAAGGCCGCAAGGCCCAGGTCTACTGCTACCATAGTGAAACGTGATTTTCTGCTTAAATGAGCATGGAGCCAGGCTGTGCTCACCTCCTGTTTCCGGGCCCCGAAGCCGCTTGTAGGAAATCCCACATGGTGGAGGCGAGTCTCGCCATAGTACAACCTTTGATGACTTTGCAAACAAACAGATACTCGTTATATCAAACCCATCGAGGGATGGTGAGCCGAGTCAACCCCTCCGACGAAGATTTGAGCTCATAACCGTTCCGATCGTGAGCCGCTCTCTCTCTGTACCACTGAGCCACCAACGTGACATCTGACACTGTCCGCGCGCAAGCGGTGAGAGAGGGCATCTGCTCCCCACCCGCAGACAACCGTACAGAGGGGGGCAAGCCATATACTGCGTCCCCGCAATATCATACATGCACCCCCTTGACTCCTTCAAATATTCCCACGTGACGAGCACAAGCTGCACCGTGGTTCCATAACAAACATCATCACAAACTCCCTTCCGCCAATGGCCGCTTTCATTAACAATGTTGGCTATTAGCGATGCAAAAGAAGTGCCACGTACGTGCACGTGAACAGCCCCATCCGTCTACTGCTGGATGAGGGCCTCCCTACACCTCTGCGGGTTGTGGTTATTCGAGCACGCTTTACCACACCATTCATTGTCGGTATGTGAAGGTGGCTCTCATAAGACGTTGGGAGCACAGTACCCGACAGCAGTGGATTTTTCTGCTGCACTGCCCTTCTCAGCAGCCTATACAGCACCTGATGTACGCATGGTGGCCGACCATTAATGAGGACTCTCCAGGCTCCAAAAATAACCGGCTTAGCTTTCGAGATGTGACAACGTCGGGCGCATGCCCTGGTGATTTGGTCACAGGCAGTACGTATTCGCCAAGATCACATTTCCTGGAGATAGCGCAGATAGAGGAAACTGATGCTGCGCAGGGGTTGCTGGTGACTTTGTTGATGACTTTGTTGGCGACTTTGTTGGTGACTTTGTTGATGACTTTGCCGGTGACTTTGCCGGTGACTTTGTTGGTGACTTTGTTGGTGACTTTGCTGGTGACTTTGCTGGTGACTTTGCCGGTGACTTTGTTGGTGACTTGGCTGATGACTTTGCCGGTGACTTTGTTGGCGACTTTGCTGGTGACTTTGTTGGTGACTTGGCTGATGACTTTGCCGGTGACTTTGTTGGCGACTTTGTTGGTGACTTTTGTTGGTGACTTGGCTGATGACTTTGCCGGTGACTTTGTTGGCGACTTTGCTGGTGACTTTGTTGGTGACTTTGCCAGTGACTTTGCCGGTGACTTTGCTGGTGACTTTACCGGTGACTTTGTGGGTGACTTTGCCGGTGACTTTGCCGGTGACTTTGCCGGTGACTTTGGTGGTGACTTTGCTGGTGACTTTGGTGGTGACTTTACCGGTGACTTTGCCGGTGACTTTGCCGATGACTTTGTTGGTGACTTTGCCGGTGACTTTGCCGGTGACTTTGCCGGTGACTTTGTTGGTGACTTTGCTGGTGACCTGCCGGGGGTGGTGGGGGGGTCAACGTCTGCCCACCAGGTGTGAGGGCCGAGTGGGTCCTCTCCCTCCACTCTCTGCTCCTTCCCCTCGCTCGCTACGTTAAATGGCTGCCGCCGGTTTGCCCGTTGCCTTTGCTTCGAATTCCCGTGCGGTTTTTTGACAGACGTCGGCGGAGCAGCGGGAAAGATCATTAACGCCGTGATGCGCGCTGCGGCGAGCTCTCCACGTGCGCTCCAAGAACCCCTGCCACCCCCCTCCCCCCGCTACCCCCCCTCCCCCCGCTACCCCCCCTCCCCCCGCCACCCCCCTCCCCCCGCCATCCCCCTCCCCCCGCCACCCCCCTCCCCCCGCTACCCCCCCTCCCCCCGCCACCCCCTCCCCCCGCCACCCCCCTCCCCCCGCCACCCCCCCTCGCCCCAACACCCCCCTCCCCCCGCCACTCCGAGCCCGCCCCCCCCGCCACTTCCCCCCGCCACTTCCCCTCCCCCCGCCACTCCCCTTCCCAACACCCCTCCCACACGCCTCCCCCCGCACCCCCCTCCCCTCGCCGTTCCCCCCCTCCCCCAGCCACCCCCCTCCCCCAGCCACCCCTCTCCCCCCGCCATCCCCCGCCACCCCCCCCCCACCCCCCCCCCACACCCCCCTCCCCCCCGCTACCCCCCCCTTCCCCCTCTCGTCACGTGCGTTCCCCAGAGAGATGCTCCATTTCTCAAGACGGCTTTATTTCGTCCCGCATGCCTGGATAGCAGCTTACGGTGATTAAGGTTGCAGAAGAAAAAAAATCGTTGAATATGTTTTATTTAAAGAAGGGGGGAAAGGTATAGGCGCAGCCCTGCAATTGCTCACTCACAACGCTTTTGGAGAACGACCTCTTGAAAGAGGTGCTGGTTTACCCACGCTTTGCCCCACCGTCTGCTGGTCGATCTGCTGCTGGTCGACTTCACGAAAGAGCCTGTCAAGAGCAGCGGTTTGCAAGGCCGTGGGAAGTTGTCTGCGGAACTGTTGCAGAGACTGCGATTTAAAGTATGAAACAACTAAAATACGCCATGAGGAAGTGCCATTACCCGAAATGTCGCCTATTGTATATTTTCCGTTTAATGCCACGGCGTTATTGATGATCGCGTTGCGCGTTTTTTTATCTGTGCGTGTGAACCACCGTCAATGGCGTATCACCACCAGATATCATTTATTTTATTTAGAGGTCAGGTGGTTTAAACAACACAAATATATTAAATTCATCACAGACCCCCCCTTGCTTTGACCTGCCCAAACCCGGTCATGGACGCTGCCCAGCAGGTTCCGTACGGTCCAGGGTCCGTGTGTAGCCAACCACCGCACCTGGAGCCAACGTGGCCACAACCCTCTCGGTGGATGTGTCCAGCGACAGGCCCCGTGCCATCGCTGATTGTCGACGAGTGGGCCCCGAGCCGACTCGCCGGTAGTCTCGGGCCCCCCCCCTCCCTCCACGCCGCTGATTTAGCGGCTGTCACCCGGTTACGCAAGAAGGGCACAGGGTAGTCATCATAATATCATACATTTTGACATATCAAGAAATGATTGATGCGTGGTGGTCCGGGAGAAACAGTTTCAGAGTTGACAGTCGTCCACGTGTCAATAAAGACTGGGAACAGCTGCTCGAGATGGGACCTGTGCCTACTCTTCCACGCCAGCCAGAGACCTTGGAAGCGGTGAGAATACCCACACTTTGAACAATTCAATTCGTCTTTTGCGTTTTATTAGTACGGCCTATTTAATAATTCACAGCGTATTGTCAAGACAGGAGCGTTCTGCAGAATGACATTTCTGTGATAAAAAAAAAACCCACAGACATGATGGGTTTGTGTCGCAGAGGTTGTGGTTGGCTGCAGGGCCTGGGAAATGAAAACAGGAGGCAGCAATGGGATCAGGCAGGAGTGGCATGCTGACTAATCCAACGCTTGGTCGGGCATCCTCTGCATGTGCCAGATTTCACTTTTTCTGTACTTGTACTTTTTTTATTTTTTGCCTGGGGGCATGAAATCCTCGCACCAAACCAATGGTAACGTTGCCTCCACCGCGCTCTGCACACAGCAACACAGACCCGTGCCAAAGTAACCCAGAACGCGCCCAGAGCTCATCGTGTCTCGAAAGCCAAGCATGGCAATGCCCGGATGGTTGACCAGCATTCGCAAGTCGCGTGTTTATGGGCTGCTATACCGACCCGTGTTGTTGTTGGCAGCCGAGGGCAGTCGGTGCAGCGAAAGGCAGTGTAGAGTGCGTCTACGTTGTCACAGCGATGCGACCTCGCCGTCACCAACCCGCACTGATCAGCAAGTATGGTCAAAAAAAAAAACTACGACCCAGAAGGGCGTAGGGTAACCCTCACCCAGCAATTAGATTCGCAAGTGGCCTTAAATGAATATTGTTTTTTTATAAATATACAAGTATGTTTTGTGTTTATTTACAAAGCAAACATGCCTAAACGGTCCCTTGGTTGGGTTGTGGCTTATAAATCTGTATTTAAAAAAAAAACGAGTAACGCTTTAAACATTGCGTTTTAGGTTTGATGTAGTAATGTGGAGTTATACACACAGGACTCTGGGAGCCGGGCACTAATGTTCCGTCTTGGCAAACGAGGTTCCCTTACTCCCCGTGGGTCGCACACAGCGGTAATGGGATCTTGGCAGGACGCTTGGGTTGACAGGGCCCTTATTATTTAAACGCCGTGCCAAGACAACGGGGTACACTAATAATGGGGTGACGCATCTCAATTCCGGTGATGTGTGTGTGTCTGTGTGTCTGTGTGTGTGTGGGGGGGGGGGGGTAGTGTAGCGGTGAGCGCGCCGTGCTACGAACCCGGCAAACCGAGTTCGATTCCTGCTCACGGGCACCACCAGTGACGATTATCTGAACCAGTCCCCGGGCTCCCCTAGGTCGACTCAGCCTCAAATGAGTACCTGGTGCTCATTTGAGGCTGGTGGTCGGGCGTGGTCCTGGCCACCCACCCCTTCGTGCGCCGTGCCGGCCTTCAAATGTGCTCGCTAACAGCACTTGCCCCAACAGTCCGTTAACGGCTATACGGGGGATCTTTGTCTCTGTCCCGACTTCTGACGCCGCCGCCGTCATCCCACCTCCCCTCTCAACCACCGCCCCTCTTCGTTCCATCTCTCAGACTCGTTTTGTGTAGATTCCCTCCTGCCCTTCCCTCCTGCCTCTGCAATAACGCGCTCCTCACGGCGTCAGCCTAACGAATTAGCGCCGTCTTTGGACTACAAAGCAGCGCCGAAGCTGCTGCTGCTGCTGCTGCGTGCGTGCGGCTGCACGCGGGAGTATGCCGCCACCACCACCACCCACCCTCTCCGGCTGTATTTATGACTTCAGGGACGCCTGGCTGCGGCTAACGATGAGTGTTATTACAGCGATGGTGCCATGGTGCCCCCAACCTCAGGGAAGCACTGTTTTGATTTGAATGGCATTTTAAAAGGTAATGCCGAATAAAATATTCAGCCGCCCGTGCAGCCTAAAGATCAAATTGCCCTTTGCCTGCGCTAATCCCATCGCTCGCATGTCATGCGCGCTACGCAAAAACAAAGTCAACATCGGGCGGGTGCTGCGTGTGTGAGCATCATTAAGATCAGCCTCGATGGAGGAGGCTCGTGAAGGACGCTGCTGCTGCTACTTGGAAGTTGGATGCAGTCGTCCTCCAGCAACAACGGAGGGCAGAGGAGCGACGCTCACAACAACGAGGGGAGCGCCGGGTGGATAAAATTCAGCAGGTTGGCACAATGGAGAGTACAGCTGGTGCATCTACCGGTCACCTTAGTCTGTCCCGAGACCTATCAGCGAGCCTTCGACACTTCACGTGGCCTCAAAGTACACCTGGCCTGCCACCGTGGTGACGTCACCGTCATTTAGTGGCGAACGGTGGGGTACTATTTATTGTTGGTGCGAGCATCCCTGAAGGCCGTGTACCGTACGGGCCTTCGTAGGTGCCAGCACTTGCCCCAACAGTCCGTGCTGAGTGATAGGGCGGTGACACCTTTTGTATTTGCATCCTTACGGACGCAGGGAGACAGCGGGGGCCCCCCACGCAGAGGCGTCTGTGGGGCCACGTGGGTCGAGGCATTGCGTCCGGTCTCCCCCTCGCCGTGTCGCGAGCACTCGCCGTGCACATTCGTCAACAACAACAACAACAACGCGCCGTCCTAACAACAACAAGAAGGACGAGACGTGTATATATATTTTTTTAATGGGTGACGTTTCTGGCAATGGGCCTTCTTCATAGCAGAGGTGAATGGCCATTATCTGAAATGTCACCTGTTTATTATATGTTACCTGGTTTTCCCTTTGGGGTGGTGGTGGTGTTGTCGTTGACGAACGCGTTGGGTTTTTTGTTGTTCTTGTTGTTGTTGCTTGTGCCAGCGCGGTGTCAAGGAACACGTTTTTATTATGACACGCTTTTATTTAACTCACTCTGTTGTTGTATCCTCAAATCTTGTAACTCAAATTTTACCCACTTCCCAATGTGCTATCGACTGCAAACTTGGTATACTTATGTGATACTGATGACAAGACTATATTCTATAATTAAAAATAAAAAAAAATACAAATTTTAACCATCTTTTTTATATGTTATTTTTCGGCTTGGGTCTAATTGTCCACGCTCAACTGACGTTGGCTGTAAATCACCACGGCCCCTTACGTTATGGCAAGCCTCGGGGCCACTTCCTGGAGTCGTGGAGTTTTGCCATTACGAGTACGGTACATTTCATTAAAGCGTGTTTTTAGAAAAGTTTTTTTTCATATTACTTATTTGTTGTTTTTGTTGTGCCACTGACAACGCTGAACGCTGGTATCACATTGTGAACGCCGGGATTCTGGGACAGATTCAGCACGACGCCTTTACTGGGGGTTGCATTTCATCCGTGTCTGTCCGAGTCGGCGACCCGGAAAATAACATGCGTGCCCGGCACACCACATCGAGTAAACCTGCACGCGTTGGCTGTGGCTACTCGATACGTGCAAAAGCTTCTGGTCCTACCAACTAACCAACATATTTCAGTGAATAACTAGGCCCTGCCAATTCCCATTCAGATTTGTTCTATAGATTGTCAATCAAAAATACTTTGCAAATAGCCGTGTTTATCCCTATTAATATTTGACTATGGTTTATACATTTAGCATTTACCAATGTATTGATTACAAATTGGTAATTAAGGGCACACTATAAACGTTGAATTTGTGCGTGTAAATAATCAGTGTTTTATAAATGTATTGTATTTGTATGCTCATGTCACATTAAAGCTTGTGGATCATATTGAGGTTATAAACAAAACAAGTGAGTTCAAGGGGTTGGAATCTAGGCAGCTGCCTGTGATTAAACCCGATTCTAGAGTGTAGCGAGTTGGTGGTCTCAGCCCGGTCACCTATAATTGCAAAAAATAAAACCTGTCAAATCCCATCACGTAACATGTGGTTGCGCTCGTAATTTGGCTAAATTCCAGCTCTGAGCCCGACAGCCGTGTGACGAACTGGGCGGGTGAGAATGTGCCCCCCCACCCCACCCACCCTTCCCCGTTGTGTGTGGACCACATATCAGTTGAAGGAAATTCAGGCCGCCGCGGTAGCGAGATGTTAACGACCTCGCCTTGCGGTGCAGAAGGTTGTGGGTTCGATCGCGACCTTTGACGCCTGCTGTATATTTGGAGTTTGCGTGTCTCTCTCCACGTGGTCGCGTGGATTTTTTTCCGGGTCCTCCGGTGTTTCCCTCCACATTTAGAAGCACGCGTGTAGAGTATTTGGCTGCTGATATAAATTCCCACGTGTTGATGATGATGACAAGCCACTTCGTTGAGCTATCATTTGTGGCCAGATCGCTTCTGAAAATCAGCTATATATAACTCAGTGGGCCTTACCTGGTAAAATGAAAAAAACACGTTTAGTTGTTTAGAGGCAGCTCAGTCATATCCCGTTCTGCGGGCCGTTCTGCAGGACACGGAGTTGGGGGAGGGTCGCACTACCGGCCGCGAGAGGTCCCAACAGAGCAGGAAGGTCACCAACCCCCAGTCCGCGGACCGGTACCGGTCCGTGGCCTGTTAGGAACCGGGCCGCACAGCAGTAGGAGGTGAGAGCGGACTGGGGGTTGGGGACCCCTCTTCCCCCATTGTTTTATTATTCACCACTTTCGTCCGCGCCTCTTTCCCGCACCGCGCACTTGTCTCAGTCACAGTGTTGGTGAGCCCACAAGCTGCTAACCCCGAGCCAAATTGAGTAAAAAAAACAAACGTCGCCGGAGAGCTTCTTTGAAAAGCGGGAAAGACCCAATGATGAACACCCCCGACCGGTCCGTGAAAAAATTGTCTTCCACGAAACCGGTCCCTGGTGCCAAAAGGTTGGGGACCGCTGCGAACAGAGCAACTCCGTCTCATGGCGTTTCGGCGATGGCACAATCGAGATGAGATCGTGGAATAAAATAAAACACACACACACACGACGCAATAATCAATTCTCGAATCAGATTGCGATCGTGAGCTATGAAATGTTATTGAATTACAGGAGGAAGAGGTGATTTGTTACGTGTCACCGTGTATTGAATATTTGTCTTGCTGCTGCAGTTGTTATATATGTGCGTGCGTGTGTGTACCCACGACCCGCGGTTGAAAATAACGAGAGTGGCGGTCAATGCAGGGGACGCGCCCGAGGGGGGCGTCTTCTGTGGAGATGGAGCGATGAAATGTGCAGCAGGCGCTAGGTGGACTGTGGCATCGCGGAATCGTTAGGGATGGGGAGGCCTTCGTCCAGCAGTGGATCGATCATGACTGCTGTTGGTGATGGTGATGATGATGATAGGAGTTATGTTTGGCTTTGCATGAAAACTCAACACGCCAACAACCCTGCCTTAAAATAAATATATAATCGGCGACGTTTCGCGCAATGCCCCTTCTGCTGTGCTGTGATGTATCTGCTACGAAGAAAGACACTTGCCCATAACTTCGCCTATTATTATTTTTATATTTTAACACCGCAGTGTTATTGACAGAAGTGTTGAGTATTGTTTGTGTTTGTTAATTGTACTTTGTGTGCATCACAGCCAACGCAGCAGCCGCAGCAGCACCAAATAATCCGCCTTTCGATAGAAGCTTTGCAATCGGTACATATTGCTTGCTCAGACCCAATCTCATTTATATTTCTTAGAGCGCCTTCAGACATGGCTTACAAAACGATGACACGGAATGGAACGGTGTAGTTGACAGGGGCGTGCTACAAGGTATTGGGGAATGGCTGACGGCGATAGAGGGGTGCTTAGGAGATCACGCAAGGGTAGGGCAGGGACGGTAAGGAGTGGAGTGGCGAGGGAAGGAGGAGGGAGGAAGAGGGGGAGGAGGGAGGGAGGAAGGAGGAGGGAGGAGGAGGAGGATGAGGAGGAGGGAGGAAGAAGATGTCACCGTGGGCCAGGCCGCACCGACAACCGCCGCTCGCCACTCGCCGGCGGTGCCGTGACCTATAAAGCTCTTGTCACGGATGTCCAAGAGGGCCACGCGAAGCGTTGAAGGCCCGTTGGCAGGAGGTCACGGAATAAGACCCAGGTGTTTACGGGTTGACTGACTGAGACGACTGGGCAGATGCACCAACTGTGCTCCCCTCGTTGTTGTGAGCGTCGCTCCTGTGCCCTCCGTTATTTGCCGGAGGGCGACTGCCTCCAGCTTCCCCACGGCGTCCTTCACGAACCTCCTCTGCAGAGGCCGACCTTGACCACCGCTGGGACACCCACCCCCCCATCGCGATCTCCCCTCCGCCAGTACCCGCGGCTGCCGCACGGAAGATGTGCTGCGACCTCCACGATTGTGCCCGCACAGTACTCCCTGCACCACCATCTGCTCTTCGGGATTCCCCGTGTACGTCGGACTCGTGCCCCCCGTGGATGTCCACGGGTCCTGAATTCATTATTTTTGACGTAAAACTTTCGTGACCGCAGGAATTCATATTCTTTGGTTCTTTCGGTAAGGTCACGTAGATAGAAATTGCATTTGAAGGCTTGCACACCTTCCCTCTTTTCTCTCCGCCTGATGAAGACCGCTTGTGTTGCGATCGAAACGTCGTGGGGTTTTTTTGTACTTTGTATTTTTTTCCCACGTGACTTTACCGAAAGCATCAAAGAATCCTGAATTCATGTCGCGTCTACATCAGAGTCACAATCTTTATTTCGACTGGAGGAATCAGATGAGCTATAAAGCTCTTTTTTTTCACGGATATCCAGTAGGGGCCGGTCAGCGAGTTGTGTTCCTCCTTCCCCTTTCATGCGTCGACGTGTTTTTATTCTCCCCATTGTTAATGGGGTGACACGTTACGTTACTACGCACACGAGTGGAGAGAGAACGCCGTCGTTGCTCTACGACGGAACGTAATTGACGGCTGTCACTCTCAGACTTTTGCCACATTCCTCCTTGCACTCGGAGCACGAAAAGTAATATGTCTCTTTTACGTGATTAATGTCGAGATTATATGCGTAGGGTTTTTTTTACATTCTCTAGGATTTAAAGGGTTTTTTTTTCTGGTCGAAAGAATGTCATTTAATGGGAGCACAAATCGCAAAGTGACAGCAATTCCAAATCAACCGCGGCCAGTCTTCTTCTGTGTTCCTTGCTCGCCCACCACCTCTTCGCGGTGCCGCTTTCCATTCAATGTTTCCCCGACCTCCTTGCGCCCCTTTGCAACTCCAACGTTGTATTTGTGACACCGAAACATCGTCCCGTGGAGTCATTGACCCCGGCTGGCGTAGGCGATAGCGGCCCCGCAGCAGCCACGAACAATCGAGGGTGGTGGTGGTGGTGGTGAGGAGGCCAGCCAGCAGCCAGCCAGGGAAACTCTAGACGTACATTATTTTTAATAGCAGTATGATGGTTCTCACTTGTACCAAGAACCCCCCCCCCCTCCCTTTTATTTGCACGTAATCGGATTTCCGCTTATTGCTTTCATAATTCACGAACATTCCAGTGGTAATCTTGACAAGCAGACAAGCTTTCAGAGTGTCTCTGAAAATAATACAGTGCTGGGGTAAATGAAACCGGAACGGCGCATCTGTTAATGTCATTTCCACGGCTCATCTCTTGCTTATCGCGAGAGATGTTTGCGAGAGAAAAAAGTAGAAAAATAATCTATATACGGAGGAGAGATGCAGTCTAAAATCCAACCAATATGACTCTTTATCTCCAGTGTCTCGAAGCGGCGTGCTGCAACAGACTGATCACTTTTGCTTGAGGATGACAAGCTGATGAGTGTGTTAGGAAATGGGGAACAGTGGTAGCTGGGTGCCTCCATCAACGCTGTCGACGCCTTGACTTGTCTGAAATTGTGTCTCTCTCTCTCACTGTCTCTCTCTGTCTCTCACTGTGTGTCTCTCTCTCTGTCTCTCTGTCTCTCTCTGTCTCTGTTTCTCACTATGTCCCTCACTCTCTTTCTTTCACTGTCTCTCTGTCTCTGTTTCTCACTATGTCTCTCTCTCTCTTTCACTGTCTCTCTCTCTCTCTTTGTCTCTGTTTCTCACTCTGTCTCTCGATATCTCTCACTGTTTCTCTGTCTCTGTTTCTCACTATGTCTCTCACTCTCTCTCGCTTTCACTGTCTTTCTTTGTCTCTCACTGTCTCTCTCTTTCTGTCTCTCAATGTCGCTCTCTTTGTCTTTCACTGTTTCCCGTTCCGCATCTCTCCCACTGCCACTGCACAATCCATCATCCTAATCCAGGCTTTTGTCTCTCACTCCGATGTGATGGGTGGGATATGGCAGCGTCTCTGTGAGTAGACGATAATAATTGTTATGGTAATTAAATATCCCTTCTAATCTGACGTTCATCCCCTCCACGCGCTCTCGCCTATAATGGATAGCTTGCCTCGATTCCATGTCTAGGTGAGACATCACTCAACGAAAAATACAAAAATGCGGTAATGCTGCTGCGTTTATAGCGGTGCACAGGCACAATTAGCAGCGACAACAATGATCCACACACTCGTCAATGACATTGTCGCCTAAAAATATCTCTACAAACGGTGACGTTTCGCGTAGAGGGCCTTTTTCACAGCACGTGAAACTCGAGTGCACCGTGCACTGTTTGTTGTTGTAACCTTCTGAAACGCCCCTACCGGACATCTGTGAAGAAAAGAGCGTCATAGCTCATCGGATTCATCCTGCAGCCTTAGTACAGATTCCGATTCTGCAACGTTTTGTTGGAATATGCCGTTAACGTGAACAGAGAGCGAAAGATAAATTCGCCGTTAAAATTAGCCTCGTGTTTGAAGCCAGAATAGGGGAGGGGGGGTGTGGGGGGGCGGTAGAGGGTGTAGGGGGGGGGACACCTTTGTGCATCCGCGTGCCCAGCATCGCCACCACGACGTGACACGCATTCATCGGTAATTAGCCGTCTCTCGTTTACGAGCGCGTTACTAATTGCGCTCGAGAGCAGGTGCCGTGCCTCCCCTCCCCCCTCTCCCCCCTCCCCTCCGCCCCCCTCCCCAGCGCCCTGGCACCCTCCGCCTGTCTCTCCCGCGTGCTGCCGTCCGTCCGTCCGTCTGGCTGCGCAAAATTCGCGTGCGGCGTTCCAAGCGCGGCTCGTTGAACTCCAAGACCGCCAGTCACGCCCGGGGTCGTTTCATTAGCCCGTGGGCACGGCCGGAGAGCAGAATTCGGCACCGATAGAGGTGACGTCACATCAAAATGCGCAACTTTAAATAAATATAGACAACACGTTCTACTTAATTAAATCGACTTTTTAATAAATGTTTTGCTCCAACAACATCAGAGTGCATCGCCACATTAAACACGCACTACAATGTCAATAGTTTAAAGCGATTTGAAGCATGTTTTATTTGTGGGGGGGGGGTGGGGCAGAGCTTTGTGACGTCATATTTCAGGGGGGGGGGGGGTCTGACTTTTTGTGACGCCGTGTGACGAGGGGGGGGAGGGGTCAAAAATCGTCCAAAATCGCGTGACGTCATTTATGGACGGCCTTCTACCTCCTCCCATCCTCTTCTTCATCCCTAACGCACAACCGCACTCGCGAACAGCCCCCCAACTCAATTCACTCGAGTGAGTGCTTTTCTGATGAAGCCAAAGCAAGCGGCTACACCAATTCTCTCAGCGAGGACAGCTTTATGAACAAACGCGGTAAATCTCCACGAGACGATCTGTGCCGCCCCCCCCCACTCCACCACTCTGCACCCCTCTCCCTTGGCTCTGTCGCCTAAACACACCGAGTGCCACTCTGTACCGCGAGAGTTTTAATCTCCGCGGGGTGGAACATGTGCTACGAGGTTGTGTTGTTGTTGTTGTTTACGAGGCGCGTTGTGATGGATTCACGTCGTCATTTTGGGCCATGAAAGGAGTTGATTGCACCGGGGGGGGGGGGGGGGCGCAATATGAGAGGAAGAGAAATTGCAAATGCCTCTTGGCTTGCTAATCATGTAAATCGTACGGGGAAGTGATTTACATACATACACATACATGTGTGTGTGTGTGGACAGTTGTTTTCACAGCCAGTTCTGCGGACGCTCACGCCGTATTAACAATCGCAAGTGAAGCTAATGAATCGAAGAATGGCGAATTGGTTTCATAACAGCCTCGCCCGTCCCCTGAATGGAGCAATAACAGTGGCGTGCTGAGCCACTCTGGGGTCCCTCACTCACCCTCGTGCAGCGCTGCCCCATCCAAAGACTTCATCTCTCTACTCTTTGGTTATTTCGGTAAAGTCAACGCCGCATCTGTGTTCCGCGTCGCTGTGTTACGACCGGGGTAGGTTCGCGGCACGCTCGGGCAGGTGTCCACAGCCGCAGCGAGGGTATACTGGACGCGGTGTGCCGGGCGCGGACAGATTTCCACGGACAGACCCTGGCTGAAACGGGGCGCGATGTTGCGGACCTGCCCGTGACGATGCCCCCCCTCTTCTCCTGTCGGTCAATCGTGACGAGAGCAACTCAGCATGTGGCCACCCAATATGAGCCACGTGGATGTACGGCACAGAGCTGTAGCCGACGATGTCTTGTGGTGGTGGTGGTTTGCGACATTCACAGCCCCGCATGTGTATACCTGGGGGTCGACTGTGGGCTATGCTGAGCTGAACTCAGGTGCACGCGCACTGGCGGAGCAAGCGGGGGGTGGCACGTGCCCCTTCCCCCCAATGATCCGATTGAAATCCCTAATTTCAATCGGATCATTGGGGTTTATTAGTAATAAATCGGCATTTTTCGACCCCCACTGCCACTGTGTAGCATATTATTACGTGCCAGGGACTCTATGAGATGATAGGACACTAGTCTGAGTCCGTAATTGGCAATAAGTAACGGAAAAGCGGTTATAAGTGACCAACATAATTGTGCGCAGTTGCAGTACACGACTTCCCTGAAGGCATTCACCTTCAGCGAGCGCGATGCCGATCACACGACGCGGTTCAAATTCGACCCTCGATCGATGGCTGCGCCATCGCCGCACACGCGTCGAATAAAAAGCAAGGGACAAGTCATTACTTACGAACAACTCCTTACTTACTAACAACTCCTCTATCATTTTCCATTGCTGGAGGGGTTGCCCCCCCCCCACCTGAAAATCCTGGCTCCGCCTTTGTGCACGCGCTTATTCGTGTACGCGGAGTGCCTTTGCCAACACCCTTGCCAAGTGGCTCGGCGGTAGATCGAGCGGCTCGCAATCGAAAGGTAGCGATTTCACATCCTGATTGGCGGTTGACCCAGCGACGTCATCCCTCGGGCAGTCTATACAATTCGTACCGCTTTGTGGGGAACCCCACGGTGGTTGTCCGATGTAATCGAGACTCAAATCCCCATCACAGGAATGTGGAATTTCCACCGGTGGCTCTGCAGGGCTGTCAACGGGAGATGGGCACCGATGCCTCCGTGCTCATTTGAGCAGGAAGCTCACTGTGACCTTGACAATAAGCGTCTGGTAATCCGACAGCATCTTGCTTATGAGACCCAGGATGTCGAACCCGGTGCAGAGTTTGCTTGCTTAAACAAAACAATGCTGCTGGATAATATTTGGTCTTGGAAAGGCCAATAAGGTCGGTGGACTGACACGTGCTGTCACTCACACGTGGAGACGCAGCAGGAAGTTCTGCGTACGTTTGTTTGGAGCCGAGCTCAGGTTGAGCTGAGCCCCGAAACGTCGCTCCTCCCGGCATGCAACAGCAGCTGGCGCTTCACTGTTCCGTGCGCAAGCCCCGTGGGGAGTTGCGGATGTGCACGTTAAAGGCGCAGCCCCTGCAACGGCTCGCTCACGCCACTGCTGGTGGAAGGGACGCTCCGCTGGAGGGAGCGCTAGAGAGCATCTCCCTGTCGTGGGTGTATCATGACCAGACGTCTCGGAAGAGGTGGGCAGTCGCCACACTTTAGCCCGCACCCCATGCCACCTGCCGATTGATGAACTGTGGCGTGCCCATTTATACTGCTGGGAGGAGGGTGGAGGCGGGATTAGTCGGGATTTTTAAATCCTTTATATTAAGTTCACTTGCGTGCTTGCTTGCGCGCTTACGACCGTGCAAATCTTTCGGTCGTTTTTTAACCCACTTCCCGTGATCCAATCGAGCTGACATTTTGCACACAGACTCGTTGTGCGTGACAATTAATTTTCGTGAAACATTTTTTCCAAAATGTAACACTTTTTAGGATTTTTTTTTTATATTTAATTACCAATTGCTTAATGGTGGCAGGCAATCATTTGACCCATAGGTGGCAGCCATCTCAAGCCAGAGGACGAGAGGACTCTAGCCGCCACGCATATAAAGGATTTATAGTGAAAAACTTTGTTTTTACGCGTTAATTTTTGTTTTAACTACCGCGACAGGAGATGGGATCGAACCGACGAACCTCTGGATTGCTGGTCCAGTGGCGCTGCTAACCCTAACTCCACACGGCAGTTTCGAATTAAAGAACTCCCCCTGCAAACGAATAAAACAAGGTCTGTGAGACCCAGTTGAGGCTTTCAGAAGCGTAGTGACGACAATATTCGCACGTGCAGCAACTAAAACGATGATAGGTTGCGGCTTTATTAATTCAATTATTGACTTCCACGGCTGGGCTTGGGTTCGGGTTGGGAGCCTCGGTGTAGGAGCGGGAGGGATAGGATTGGAGGAAGCCCCGTTCATATCGCAACAACATGAATCAAAGCGGGGAGCTCGTGAATTGAAGTGTCCACGCAGAGCCGCGCTGCAATCACTCAGCCCCCCCTCCCTGCCACGCCTGCGTGGTTCTTTTTTTTGTATCGATGCCGAAGGACCCCCGGCATACCCCACCACGCCTCCCCCACAACCCCTCACCTCCCCGCCACATGCCCTGTGACCTGCTCGTCCCCCCCCACCACCAGCCACCCACCCACCCCCCTACCCCGCTGCGTCGTTCTCCCATCTCTCTGTCTCTCTGCTGGCTGCTGTCGCCGCCGCTGAGTGGCGGTGCCCTTTGCTTTCTCTTCTGCGCGAGTCGGGCGACGGCGGCTTAAATTGGTCGCTCATCCGCCACCCCCACTCACGTCCTCTGTGCACCGCAGTGCGCGTTTCCTTTCTCTGCCCGAAGATGCGAATCAATCGCGGGTGATGATAATTACATAGGTAGCGCGCGCGTGCGCACAGTGCGATGGAGAACACCGCAACATATTGTCGGTAAGTAATAATAATAATAAAACAATGTTCAGACACCTATGCCAATCCACTGCTAGATGAAGGGACTCCCCATTCCGTGTCGGTCATGTATGTACGTTGAACTCCTTTCGCGCCGCACGTAACCAACCGTGCTGATCGGAGCTGTGGTCACGGGGGTGTGTTGGACCATGCTTCACCACGATGGTCAGTGGAGTGGGGGGAGGGGGGGGCAGAGAGCAGGCAATAGCGGGGAGAATTCGCGAGAAATCTATGGAAATGACAGTCCACAAATGCATTCTATTATCCGCGCAGCACCGCCACAGACGTAGCTACGCAGCAGCAGCAGCCCGCCGGCCATTTCACTCGCTGGCCAGGCCTCGCGCCTGCTTAGCTTCCGAGATCTGATGATGAGATCGCGGCGCGTTCCGCGTGAATGTGGTCCAAGGCGACACGTCGTGGAGAGGATTGTTACACGCGGCATCGCTGCGCGGCGGTTCAGCGCTCTGCGCTGCGAACTCGGTGAACCTCAGTTCACTTCCCGCTCACGGCCAACATCGGTGACGATTATAATCTGAATTGGCAACGGGTCTCCCCTAGGTTGACTGGGCCTTATAAATTAATGCCTGGTGCGGCGTGTTAAACATCGCCACCAGGGAGACAAAGGCGGCCCGGGCGTGGTGCTGGTCGCCCCCCCACCCCCTTGTGTGCCGTTTCCGGCCTTAATAGATGCTCGCCGTCAGCACTTGCCCCCAATAATCTGCACAGGCTATACGGGGGATCTTTGTCAGTATACGACGCAATCATTCAGAAAATCACCAGCAAGATTGAACGCGAATGTTGGGATATCTCGGTTCGTCTGTGGTTTTTTTGTTGTTGGTGAAATTGCGTCCAACCCAACGTAGGTCCCAGCAATGGGCGGGTGGGGGGGGGGTTGGGTTGGGGGGGGGTTGGATCGACCGGGAGGAGATCGATGCTGTTTCGAGTTGTCCCGCCAGGACGTGAGTCGTAGAAAATGTATTATGCGCGTCCAGACGCGATCGCCGCTTTGCGGGAACAGCTGCCGCGGCTCGCGGGCTCTCCGTGGCAGCCTCTCGAATGCAATCGGCGTCTCCTGCCCCCAGGCCTCCTCCTCGTCCACTTCCTCCTCATCCTCCTACACCCCTCCTCATCCTCCTACACCTGTTCCTTATGCTAGCCTGGCCCGCCACTACTCCTCCCTCCTCCTGGTTGTCTACCTACCTCACATCCTCCACCCTCTTCCTGTACATCCTCCCAATCCTATTTCTCCTCCTCTCGTTCCTCATCCTCCACCACCCTCCTGCACCAACTACTTCTTCTCATTTACATCCTTCTCCTGTTCTTCTTCTTCCTCCAGAATCTCCTTATACCCCCCCCATCTCCCTCCCCCCCTCCCGCAACAATGTGTGTTGCTCAGCCCTGAACCGCGATGGGCCCACGCCACCCTCGGGTTGAATTTTACTGAGACCTGCAGCGCAAAGATCTGGGTGCGTTGGCAACCTGCGAACCCAGCTCAGTCTGCTGGGTGCGCGGGCGACAGAGGGACGTGAGCCACGCGCATGGGGATGATGGGACGGGGTTAGTGGGGGGCACGGGGAGGATGGGACGGGGTTAGCGGGGGGCACGGGAAGGATGGGACGGGGTTAGTGGGGGGCACTGGGATGATGGGACGGGGTTAGCGGGGGGCACGGGGAGGATGGGACGGGGTTAGGGGGGGGCACGGGGAGGATGGGACGGGGTTAGTGGGGGCACGG
Source organism: Lampetra planeri (assembly GCF_965212315.1). Classification (NCBI taxonomy): domain Eukaryota; kingdom Metazoa; phylum Chordata; class Hyperoartia; order Petromyzontiformes; family Petromyzontidae; genus Lampetra; species Lampetra planeri. The sequence goes on from NC_136107.1 coordinate 37,503,448, forward strand.
GGAGGATGGGACGGGGTTAGCGGGGGGCACTGGGATGATGGGACGGGGTTAGCGGGGGGCACGGGGAGGATGGGACGGGGTTAGGGGGGGCACGGGGAGGATGGGACGGGGTTAGTGGGGGCACGGGGAGGATGGGACGGGGTTAGTGGGGGGCACTGGGAGGATGGGTGGATGGCACACGGGGTAAGTGGAGTGTGAACGGCGAGGAGTGAGTGGATGAGAATGGAGTGTACGAGGTGGTGGAGGCAGCATCAGTGCTGTGGACGCTCCCTGAGAAAGGGGAGTGGACCGATACTTAGCGCAGTGGCCTTCAGGGCATGGACGAAGTAGAGGGGTGAGGTGGGGGGGGTTGGAGCGGGGTGTGCGTAGGGGGAAGGGGGGGGGTGAAGGGGATGATTGGTGACACCCCGGAGTGGCTCTGCCTGTGCCGGGTCTCTCCCCGTGTCCATGCGCCTCTCCTCCAAAACAAATCACCCGCACGTTTAGCCGAGGTCGCTCGTGCGTTGCGTTCAACAGCGGGTCACGGGGTCACGGTAACCCCCCCCGCCACCCATCGTAAATAAATACAACAGCAGCGGCAACAGTAACAGTAGAAATAAAATATAAAATAGCAGTGGTTGGTCGTAAAAAGGGTCTTGGTTTTTATTTTTTAAGCTTATTTTTTTTTGCTGAAAGAGCAATAACATTCGATTTCTCGATGGTGCTAACATCAGCACCGCGAGGAATAACCACGGAGTGGAAAGGCATTCGTCCAGCAGTGGATGCACAGTGGCTGTTGATGGGCCCGTGAACATTTCTCTGAATTTGTGTTCCGCAGAGGTAAAAAAATTATCGGCATGCATCCAAACCATCATCGCGATCGTGAGCAATAACTTAATGAGTCCATCATCCAACCTGTCATCATCACCGTTACCATCATCGATAATCAATCGTTTCGCATCATCAGCACGCAATACAAAATCAATTCGTGATCATCGTCTTCATCCGACCCATCGTCACAATTAAATGCATCATCATTAGATCCATCACCATTAAAATCATCATCATTAAATTAATCGTAAAAATGTCATTATCTTTTGATTTAAAGCTTTCGTGACTGCAGGGATTCATATTCTTGGTTCTTTCGGTAAAGTCACGTAGAAGGGAAATAATAAAATAATATAAATATATGTTTTATATTTACGTAGAAGGGAAATAATAAAATAATATAAATATATGCTTTATATTTATATTATTGTATTATTTCCCTTCTACGTGACTTTACCGAAAGAACCAAGAATATATAATGTCATTATCATTAAATTCTTCATCATTAAATTCATCATCATTCAACTTAACTCAATAAATGTAACGATCATCATTAAATCTGCCCACCATCCAAACACAATCGTCACGCGGGGGACCGATGTGACGTCACGCGTCGCGTGCGGGTGCCAAGTCCGCGTAGTTTGGAGCGGCGGCGGTGGCGGCGGTGGCGGCGGCGGCGGCTGTGAATTTCTGACGGAGGAGATGGTGAGGTCGGAGCTTGTAAATGAGCTCCGCGCTCGACCGGACAGAGCGTTCATCGCGTGGGGAGACCGGCGAAAAGCTGGCACGGGTTCCGTGCGCGTGCGGGGTTTGACCAGCCCCCCCCCCAACCTCCTCCCCGTGCACACCAAACGTGTTCGCTCAGGATAACACTGGTCAACAAAAAAAAAAATTCTGGCCTGGACTTTTGCAGCTGTTTTAGACTCATTTCAGGGTGCTGATTCCAAATCTGATCTCAGATTTGCTCTATCACATCTCATTTTATGCTATCGGTATACCCCATTTTCATTGATTTTACCCGAAATTAACTCTGTCACTTATGATTGCAAGTTGTTGCGAGTCAGTGACTGCTTTAGTGTTAAAATAGGTGCTGTATTTTTAGGATAGTGTGTTTCTAATATCATTTATGTAGATATCCACATTTATTTAATATTTTTCTTGTGCAGTTTTTATTGAAAATGCAATATTTGATATCTCAAAAACCTGATGTGATAGACAAAAACTGATGCCAGATTTGGAATCAGCACCCCAATATTACATTAGAACCGTTGGAATACCTTATGCCAAAAAAGTGTATTGACCAGTGTAATGAAACGATTATTAAAGTTTAGGAACCTTGCTTTAGTTTCAGCGATAGTACGTTGAGACGTCAGATCCATTCGTGGTCCCAATTGTGCTCTTCCTCCTGGCGACCTGAGTTCAACTCCTAGCCTCCTCGAGGGCTGTAATCTCTTAATTGTTCGTCAGCAATAAACGCAGCTTATAACGCGCTCATAGTTCCCGAATCGAACGCATTGTTCGATCGAGAACTCAGAGGCGCGGAGCCAATGCTCAAAAACCATCGTACGCGAACCTGAACAGGTGAGAGCCTGAACGGGTGAGAGCCTAGATGTGTGAAAGCCTTGATGCTGCTGCGTATGTGCAGTCGGAGAGAGAGATAGGAGAGAGAGACTTGCAGACGGTTGCGTGCGGTGCAGCTGCGGGGAAACGCCGCCCAGCCGGGACACGGTGCTGGTTTTCTGGACGGTGCAATGAGCTGCGTTGTGAAGATGCTCTCCGCGATGAAAGGCGAGCGAACGAGCGAGCGTGCTCCATTGCACGCATTACGTTGGTGCGGTGGAATCTCTGAATAAGTAAGAAAAAAAACCCAACCCAGAGTACTCCTCTTAATTGATTGGCTTTGTCAGCTTGTATTTTATTTTTATATCTGAGCAGATGTTAAAGCCATCGATCAGAGATCCCTTGAGCGGCCACTCTCCATCACTCACCACCCCCTCTCTAACGACGCCCGCCTCATGCTTTACGACCTCCTACGTGTGTTCGGGGCTGTGCCCGCATTTGCCTTTCAGGCGCGATGTCCCGACGTTTCGCAACGGGGGCCTCCTAACACGATTGAATCGAGCTCGACGCGGCTTCGGGGGTGACCGTGAAACAGCGGTGGATTGCTTCACGTGGCTCCGCAAATCGCGGGGAGCATTTTTCGGGACTGAATTGTAGCTGATTCCACAAAAAATAAACAAGCGGTCGATATGTCTCTCCTGCACACATCCGTCTCTCCTGCACGTCAACTAATAAGAGCGATGTTCATTCCTTTGACACAACCCACAAGCCGCACGGCCTTCGGGGACTGCGTAATTTCAGCGGCATTGATTCAAGACGAGCAAAACTCCGGTTTCGGTCCAGAGATAAGCAAAACTCTGGACCGGTTCCAACGCACGGTGTCTCCTCAGCGGAGTCAAGTTTCGCCAAATTATGCACTGCCAGAAAGGTCGTGGGGCTGATTGGTTGCGTAAGAAACAGTTGTGTGTGTGTTGTTTTTGTACGTGAAAATATGGATTACATGCGACGCAGACACATTGCGTATTTATTGTATTAACTGTATTCTCCACTGCGACGCTAACGAGTACATATATTTGTTTTGGGTTAGCCGCGATGGAGCTCTCTATGGAAGTTATCGCAGAAGGTTTCTCGCCACGTGGACGTGGAACGGAACGCCGGACGTCACCGCGTAGCAGAAGAGGGCCTCGCTCACAGAGCGAGCGTCACTACGCACGCTGTGGGGAGTTTGTTTACCTGCGTCGTCAGCGGTGGTGTTGTTTATTTATTTGTTGATCTATTTATTTGCTTCAAGAGTCACGTGGTGGTGGTGGTGGTGAAGAGCCCGTCACTCAACGGCCACGAGCAGCTCCACCACCGCTCTCGCCTCGAGTTTTTGCCTGTCTCCTAGCACCTTTGTCTGTTGTTTAATCAACAGATGCTTCGCGTGATTTGATTAGATTTTTTTTGCAATTGCAATCTGTGGGCAAGTTCCATTGTGTCCTGCGTTAACGTCTGCAGCGTCTGCACGTCGCAATGCTAACTATGCGACGGCACACAATAATGTCGGCAAAACATCGGAACTGATTTGTTAAAAACGCGTGCGGATTATTCCCCCGGCAACGGTTTGTGTGCTGGAGAGCATTAACGCGTTGTCAGTGCTGGTTCACGCGACATCCGTATTCGTTTGGCAGTGTCGGGTGGATGAGGGTGTACGACGCAGCATGCACGCTGTACTCACGTGGCGATCTGACCCAAAGATCAATTATGAATCGTAAAATATATAAATAGAAATTAAGGGGCATAACTGATTTTAAAAAAAGTACCGTGGGTGTTTGTACTTAAGGGGTACATTTTGATGGTCTTTCAGGATGAGAATGGAGGAATGAACAGGAAAACGAGATCAGACTTTAGCGGTTTTTGGAAAACGGAACTTGATCAGGATAATCATCAACATGGCAACGTGCCTGCACAGGAGAGTTTCCAATCAGTGCGTACACAGTGGCGTGTAGGAATCTAATTAGTGAGGGGGAGGTGTAGAGGGGAAAAAAACGAAATGATGAACGAAGCAAAGTGCCGACTACACCGAGCATCTTCTTGTTTCCTCTGATCGTATAAAAAGAAAAGAGAGACACGCACACGGAGACTCTATGTGGAGAGGAACACGGACAAGTGGGTTGGAATCTCCCCACGTAAAGAAATAAAGAAAGAGGTAGAGAGACAGGCCCCGATATGTAGGATTCTGATGAGAGAGACAGAGGTTCAGAGTTATGCGAGGAGGCGCGCACGCATCTCCACATAGAGAGACGCACACGGGGAGAGGAGTGGCTTTGTCGGACTGGTCAGAACGAGTCCGTCTCTCTCTCTCTCCGTCTCTTTTTTTTACAATCATAAGTGTAGTCGGCACTTTGCTTCGTTCATCATTTCGTTTTTAATGCTTTGTTTTATGTAAACTCCACCCCCCCCCCTTTTTTTAAATGAACGATTTCATAAAAGATTTCACGCTCTGCTCTCCTTACCCATTCCCTCTCTCTCTCTACCCCCCCCCCACCCCCTTTATCTCTACCCCCTCTCTCCCTACTCCATATCTGTGTTCCCCCTAATGTTTTCTATGTCGCTCTCCCTCTGTACCAGCGTGGACGGCACCCTCGTGTTCACCTTCTCAAGCGCTCGCTCGTCACCGTGGCGCGCGCGATGACCACCACCACAGCCACGTGACTTTTCTTTCGTGTTGTGCGCGGTGCATTTAGCACCACAGCGCGCGGAATTATTGTGTTTGTTATTTGTTTGCTGGTGACTTTGTGTATTTCGTATCGGAATCGCCTCCAGTGCTATTGCTGCTGCTGGCGGCAATAAAAGTGGTTTAAAAGTCTCTCCGCCTCTCTTCCTCTCTCTATCTCCGCCTCTCTTCCTCTCTCGCCCCCCCACCTCTCCGTCTCTCTCATTCACTCGCCTCCCCCCCCTCCGTCTCTCTCTCTTTTTTTACGATCAGTGGAAACAAGAAGATGCTCGGTGTATTCGGCACTTTGCTTCGTTCATCATTTCGTAATTTATTTTTTAAAAAAATTTCCATTTTTAAACTTTGCTTTATGTAAACCCCCACCTCTCGCTCGCTCTCTCGCTCGCTCACTCTCTCGCTCACTCTCTCTCTCGCTCTCTCTCTCATTCACTCCCCCCCCCTTCCTTCTCTCTCTCACTCTGTGATGGAGTCGCTATCAGCGCGGCTCAGCATGCGCCGCGTGCAGAGAGATACGGGGCCGCTGCCTGCCCGGCACGTCCCTGTCCCTCCGGTACCCCCCCCCCCCACCCCCGCGTCCCCCCTACCCCCACTGCTTCTCTTGCTCTACCATGCTCTCTCTGCTCCCCCCACTGCTACTCCATCTACTCCCCTTGCTCTACCATGCTCATTCTGCTCCACCATGCTCCCTCTGCTCCCATCTAATCTCCCTTCGCCCCCCCTGCTCCCCCTACTCCTGCCTGCCCCCCCCCCCCTGCTCCCCCTCGTCCCGCTCCCGCGCGCAGCTGCGATCGGGGCGACTCTGGAACCATTCCCATTAAATCGTGTTCCATTAATTAGCCACGCAATCAATTCTGAGTGCGCCGCGCGCCGCCGCGCTTGTCTCTCTCCTCCCTCCACCCTGCAGCCCCCCCCCCTCGCCCTCCTCCTCGCCCACCCCCCGTGAATCCGCGTTCATTTGTGAGATGGACGAGAGGGCGACTGGGGAACGGCAGCGGTGGCTGAGGTCGCTGTAGACGACCGTGAAGACGTGCGGATGATATTCCGCGGGGCGTCTGCATGCGCGCTGCTCCTGCAGGGTGCCACCTTCACGGGCTGTGCCAGAGCGCTCTTGCAGGGTGCAGCCCTCACGGGCTGTGACACAGGCTCCTGCAGGGTGGTGCATCTTCGTGGGCTGCACCTGCATTCGTACAGGCGTCTATCAATCCACTGCCGGATGAAGGAGACAGCCTACGCCGTGTTTATTATGGGTTTTTTTTCCGACCATACTTCACCACACTGGGCAATGCGGGATGGGAAATCATTGGGAACCGGTTCGGATGCCCAGGAGCGGTTACAGATGTCACTGGCCGCCACTGCTATTCACCAATTGACCGGCAATCGAACTTAGTTCAGCGGGTCACGTGGTGCAACGCGCTAACCGCGCGCCACCGCTCCACCCGCGAAGCTAGAAATATAATTGATTCAACATTACAAACAGAAGAAGAAGAAAAAAAAACACGAGGGCCATGGAGTCATATCGTGGTTCATAATTATTCGACTTTTTTTTTTATCTCAACAAACGTATTTGTGCTGAACTGCACCAGATGTGAGTGATCGCCCCGCGCCAGCCCCGCAATAACATTTAGGGACACTAAAGTAAATGGGGCAGATAAGGCAGTAAATCTTTGGAGACGTCTTAACGAATTGCATTAGCGGCCGGTCATCAAACCGATGTTAAAGGCCCCTTTCCGTCTGGTCTTCCCGGAGCTATCTTATCTAACCCGCCGCGCTGCGAGAGATTGAAGACGGACTCGCGCATTTCATCATCGAACGATGCCACCAGCGGAACGTCGCGGTGGCGAGAGGCGAGTGCGGTGAATGATTTTATTTTTTTTTGCGCGTACGAAGCTCCGCGGAGAGTGGACGGACGCGACGAATCCTAAACGATTGCCATTGCTATCGATGCACGCCGCTTGTGAATATTATTGAAGGCAAACATCCGCGCGCATTGCGTTTAACAGACTGTTGGGGCAAGTGCTGTTAGCGAGCGCCTATTAAGTTGGGGTACGGCGTAACCTATGACGCGGTGGTGGGATCAGCAACCTCCTCGGGCCGCAATGTGAATGTCTACTCGATCAAATATTGAAATGGAATTTTTTGCACTTTTTGTACGCATGGACGGGTTGTGCTTTTTCTGTAGGATTTAATTGTTTACGTAATGTGATGTTTAGATTTGTGTACAATTAATTTTAGGTGTATCTTGTAATTTTATTGTTTGTTGCGGTTGAACCCCAATCAAGAGCCGAATGGCTCACAGGGTAAATCCTAATAAATGAACTGAAAACTGAGAGGCTGAGTCGATTCCGGGCAGGCGCAGGGCCGGTTTGAATATTCGTCACATTGGTCGTGAGCCGGCATCGAACCCGGCTGGCCCAGTTCGTAGCGCAGTGCGCTAACCGCCCCACTTCCGCGCTGCCGAGAATGTGGATTTCTACTCCGGTGACCAGAGTATGACTCCTGGCTCACGACCAATATTTCGTGACGAATATCCGACTCAGCCTTAAATGAGTTGCTGGTGCGGTGCGTAAAACATCAGCACTGGGGAGACAAATGCGGCCGGGCGTGGTGTCGGCCGCCTGTCCCCTCGTGCGCCGTGCCGGCCCTCGTAGATGTCGCTGGCGAACTAACAACACTCGCACCTACGGTCTGCTAAACGCTATTTGGGGGGAGGAGGATCTTTGTCCGTAACAAAGGTTTTTTTGGGGGGTTAGATCGCCTAAATATTATTGTGTCGTTTAAACCCGCCACCACCCGACGCAGCCAATTTGTAAGGTTGGCCACGCAAACAACACGTGCCATTTAGTGACGACTTCAGCACCACCGGTGTGTTGGAGAGTAAACCCACGCACATTTACAATTTGAGCACGACGCTTCACAGGCGATTTCAACCAGCTTCATCGGGCGATTCACGTGATGTTTATTTGTTTCTGATTCATACATTTCAACCTTTATCACGGATAATATCGGCCGCGAAAGCCCGCGACGTGTTAAACTGGGGGGGGGGGGCCTTTGTCTTTTTGTCACGCGCGCACGTAACGAGCTCGCGCGAGTTCTCCCCGGGCCCCCCCCCCCCCGGCGCACGCGCACGCACGCGCGCGCGTCTACGCGATCGGAATCGATGCGGCCGAATCGTCGGCGCGCGACTCTGCAACGCCGACTCACAATGGGACCAGCGGTGGCGTGTGAGCGGTGAGCGCGCTGCGCGACGAACCTGGCGACCCGAGTTCCATCGCCGCTCACGGCCAACACCAGTGGTAGCGATTATCTCAACCGGTCCTGGGCCTCCCCTAGGTCGACTCAGCCTCAAATGAGTACCTGGGTGCGGTGTGTAAACATCGCCACTAGGGAGACAAAGGCGGCCGGGCGCGGTGCTGGCCACCCACCCCCTCGTGCGCTGTGCCGGCCTTCATTGGTGCTCGCTAACAGCACTTGCCCCGACAATGTGTTGAGGCTATACGGGTGATCTTTGTCTTTGCATATGGCAGTGGTTAGTGGTGACGCAGTGGTTAGCACTGCACTGCACTGCGGTACGAACCCGGCGTCCCGAGTTCCCGCTCACGACGAATGACAGTGGCAAATATTTGAACCGGTCCTGGGGCTCCTCTAGGTCGACTCAGCCTGGTGCGGGGTGTAAAATATCAGCAGTGGGGATACAAAGGCGGTCCGGCGCAGTGTTGGCTATCCCACTTCTTGGTGTGCCGTGTCGGCCTCCATCGCTGCTCGCTAAAAGCACCTGTCCCAATAGTCTGTTAAGGCTATACATGGGGATCTTTGTGTGTGTACGTGTGTGCCACGAGGTGGTACAGTGGGAAGCACAGATAATACATTTGCCGGTCATCTCAGCCAGTTGAGCCAAACCATAACTCCTGGGTCTGTTCCCGTGCCCTCCTGCCAGCGATCTTTCGACACTTCCCGCGACGCCTTCAGAGTGCACCTAGCCTGGCACAACCGCCGTGGTGCTGTGGCGCTGTGGTCACAGTCACTTGGTGGCTGTTGTTGCGATGTGCGTATGCTGCGTGTGCTATGCACGCTGATCGCACGGTTTTCTCGGGCATCCGCGTGTGACCCTTAGCGCCGGGCCCTTCTGCTCTTCCTACCACTCGCTGCCTCTCACGATGTTCCTTCTCCTCCCACTCCTCCTGCTCTTCCCATCCCGCCCGGCTCCCCTTTGCCCTCCCTACCACCTCCTATGTCCCTCGTATCCACACCCCTTGTGAAGGCCCTGATCTTGAACTTGCACCACGGCGCTTCCCAAAGTCCAGTTCACATGGGAGCACTCCACGAACGCTTGCAGCCTCTCTATTTTATAACCCCCCCCCCCCCTGTCCATACCCCCTAGAATTGTGATTGTGGCGCTATGGGAATAGGGGGGGGGAGCTGCCAGGAGCTCATTGGATCACGTGGCCACAGTGTGAGCGCGCGCCTTCCTTCATCTCGGGTTCCGCTGTGATCTCCCTCCACCCCCCTCCTCCTCGCCCTCCCCCCACGCCTCGCCGAGGCAGTCTGCTGCATGTGATCTGCAGGCGAGGCGTTATTTTTGCGAGATTGGACGCGTGGTTGGATATTTTTTTTATTTTTTTTTATTTGTGCCTTCTGTCGGGTCCCACTGAAAGGCACCACCGGTTTCGTTACAAAGCACGCCGCCGCTGCAGCCCTTCGTCACGAGATGGATGCACATATCAAGATGCTACTTTTTTTTGGAGTTGTGTTTACGAGGGCCGATGTTTATGGCCGCATAGCCACGTGTGGCAAGCTACTTTAGATGCGGCTCCAGTGTCTCAACAGATAGGAGATCACGTCTCCCCACTTCTCATTTTCACGAGCCGCGATGCACGAACTGACGCCCGGCCACGCTCTGAGCGTCAAACAACCTCACCCGACCTGAGCCTACGCAGCCACTCCATTTACATCGCATCTGAAAATTAATTGTGCTGTATAAACTAAATTGAACTATTTAATTATTTGACCAGGCAATACCCCACTGAGCTATTGGCTCCGTTTCAGAGGCTACCTGGCCACACAACAACAGCTCGTCGAAGTGCCTTTATATCTCGATTTAAAGCTTTCGTGACTGCAGGGATTCATCTTCTTGGTTCTTTCGGTAAAGTCACGTAGAATGGAAATAATAAAATAATAAAAAATAAAACATAATAAAATAATTCTCACGACGTTTCGGCCACAACGCAAGTAGCCGTCCTCAGGTGGAGAACAGGTCTGTCGAGGAGACAGCGTCTGAACAGACCTGAGGACGGCTACTTGCGTTGTGGCCGAAACGTCGTGAGAATTATTTTATTATGTTTCATTTTTATTATGTTATTACTTCCATTCTACGTGACTTTACCGAAAGAACCAAGGAGATGCCTTTATATCATGAGTGGGAATTTACAGCAGCAGCCGAATAATCAAAACGCGTGTTGATGTTTTTTTTAAATGCGGAGAGGGGAAGAACCGGAGGAACCCGGTGAACAAATCACGTGACAACAACAACATGAGAGAGAGAGAACACGCGAACTTCAAACACACAACGACAGGCATGGTCAGGGTCCGAGATCGAACCAGATCAAGGAGGAGGATTACATCTCTCCTCGCCACCGCGGTGCTCCGGAATTATCTCCGAGGATGACTCCCTTTGTGAACTGCGGCGAAAACAAATTGCACAGCCGCTATCAGCCACGATTGTCTGCGCGGCCAAAGCTCCCTGCGGTAATTGAATTTTGCCGTCGGTAGAAGCCATTAAAGGGGCGTGCATTGTAGAGCGGACAGTTAATGCCTCGTTGGAGCAAACCTCGCGAGGCAGAGGGGTTGACGGTTCGCCCCCTGACATGCTGAATTTCTTTCGCACCGTCCGTTGCCAACCGGAGGTGCGGGGGGGGGGGGCAACAACGCACTGAACACAACAACAACAACAAGAAGCAGTTCTCGTGAAATGAGATTTCGGTCCAGATTTAAAAGTGCACAATTCCGGACGCTTCCTAATATCGACAGGAGGAGCGGTTCGAGAGGGCCGCAGAAGCGCATCGGAACGCGCGCAAACGCCGGTGACCGCCGGCTTTGGGCAAAAAGCCGCCGACGCCGCCGCTGCGATGGCCTGAGTTCGCGTGACGGTCCATGCTGCCCGACGAGACGAGCGGGGGGGAGGGCATTGTGGTTCATTCGTGGCAAGCGCTCTGTGGTGCGTGTCGATTGCGACCGTCTCACGTTTGTTTTCGTGAAATGTGTTGAAGTGGTACTCTAAGTTTTTTCGGTAAAGTCACGTAGGTAAAAAAAAATGAAATTAAAATTAATACAAAAGAAAATAATAATTACAAATTTGAATTTCATTTTTTTTACCTACGTGACTTTACCGAAAAAACTAAGAGTATGAATCCTTGCAGTCACGAAAGCTTCAAATCTAGAAGCGTTAAATTGGCTTTACCGCGCGGGTCGTTTCGCACAGACGGGGTGAGCGTTGCCCTCTCTCGCCCTGTAGCCCTCAACATCCCCCTCCCCTCCCCATCCTCAAATCGTGCCCCCTACGCCGGCTCTGTGCCTGGGCTCCCGTGAGAGGCTCACGGAGCCGCGTGACCCCTCTCCCTCCATACCCCCCCCCCCCCGCATCTCCAGACGCGTTGGCATATTCCAGTAGTAATAATGATGATGATGGTAATAAGACGCGTCTTTATTTTATACAAAGGCGCCTTTCAAATCCAAATATCTCAGAGCGCTGTACAATAAAAACAACCACACTCACGAGCATCGATACGATCTAGTGGAAATACAGTAAAGGCTGATAATAATCATTACAATAATGACAGCCACGCTCGCACCGGAGAGAGAATGCAGGCAAATCACGACAGAAGCCAATACGAATATTAATAACGATAATTACACTCGCAGCGCACGAGAAATCCAATGGAACCAGGGGAAACGCCGATGAATAGCAATGGACCTTCAAGGTGGATGTGACAGTGCTCACATCAGAGTCACGGTTCCTGCTGTGGGCCGGGATGAGGCCTCACGGTCTCGGTGCACGGCACCGTTTGTGTGCACGTGCGTTGAACTTCTTTCGCACCGCACGTAGCCAACCGTGCTAATCGGAGGTGCGGGGGTAAAAACACAACGTTCATGACGCTTCGTTCATGCAACTGGGATGATGATTCATTATTTATTTGGGGGGGGTGGGGTGGGGGGCGGTCAAACAGCTTTGTAAGTAAAATGTGTGTCGTGCACCCTCCTCCACCCGACGCAGCCTATTAATAATGTTGTCACGTGTCGAACAAACGTGGTCCATGTATTTACCGCTTCATCAGCGCCGCCGGCGTTGATGCGATCGATGCAAACATTAAACAATCGGGTCCGGACCGTTTCGCCGGTGGTCGCAACCGGCATCATCTGCGAAACGTCGTACCACTCGTTAAATTGTGTGAATTTACGCTCCAACGGTCGCGCGTGCTGCTACTAGCAGTGCAATACGTGAGTCGCATTTGTTTCGTCACGTGACATTTATTTATTAATCGTCCGCGTCGGGTGGAGGAGGGTTCGCGACACATAGCTTACTCGCGCGCGATCTGATCCCTCCACCCCCGCCCGCGCCGCCCCAAGATATCAACTATGAATCGTAATATTGGTCGCGAAAGGCCGCTGACGTCTTACATTTCAACGGCCATTGCGTCTTTGCGCACCAGTGTACTCGATGTGTCGTGGGCGCCAGCTCAGTCTGAAGAAGGTCTCTCCCGCTGTGTCACGGTATTCGGCTGAGAGCCAGGGCGGAGTGGCTGGCACGAATCTACTGAGTGGGAGTTTTAGCCGAGCTTCTCACCTGAGCCTGGCACCACTCTGGTAGTGACACCGCCACCGCCATCTGTATTAACTCCGCCGCCGGCAGCTGCTTCGGGAAGTGCTGGGCACACGGATTATCCGGCCGGCGTGGTCGATAGAACAACGAGCCATCACACTGCAAGGGAGACTAAAACCATTCAGTCAGTGCCTTATTCTGACGGGCTTGCTGCCCCGATCGATCGCACTGGCTATCGGTTAATGGTCAATTCCTCATCCCCGGAGATGGGGGGGGGTGTCGTAACATTGTGCCGGAGGAGCCGGAGCGCTCTGGCGCGGAGCGTAATTTAAAAACATTGAACTTCGCTTGCAGCCAAATTCAACTGGCGCGAGTTGATAAGGAATGGAATACGCAGAGCGGCGATGAGAGTGCAGTGCGATGACGGGTAGGAGGGTTTGGGGGGGAAGGGGGTTGGAGTGGCGGGGCGGGGGGGTTGCTGGGGGAGGATTCGACTTAACCGTGACTCATCCGTCCATTGCAGCGGAGTGAGCAGCCTCCGCCGCTGCGGGCTGCCCGAGTGGGGCTGTAATTCGCGGCTGAAACTGCGATAAGATCCGCTGGCTCGCGGAGGTCGCGCACACCAGATTGAGTTGGGCCGCGTTCTTCGCGCGGCGCAATCCCCCCCTACCCCCACGTGACCACTCCTCGTGGCATCCTGTGCGCGAAGTAAAGACACGGGCAAAGATCCTCCCGTATAGCCTTGAACACACCGTTGGGGCAAGTGCTGTGAGCGAGTAGCAGCACCTATGAAAGTCGTCGCGCACCATTCGCGCTCCCCACGTCCTACATCCGCGCCACCACCGCTCCCTCCACCCCTCTCCTTATCTATCGTATCGCTCACGTCCTGATGCACCACACACACACACACAGACAAATATTCCCCATGCAGCGTATACAGACTTTTGGGCAAGAGCTGTTAGCAAGCATCTATGAAGGCCGGAACGGCACACATGGGGGTGCGGTGGCTAACACCACGCCCGGTCGCCTTTGTCTCCCAAGTTGTTCATGTTTATACGCTGCACCAGGCACCCATTTAAGGCTGAGTCGACCTAGGCTAAGGCCCGGGACCACTTCAAAAAACATTCGCCACTGTTATTGGTCGTGAGCGGGAATCGAACTCGGGTCGCCGGGTTCGTAGCGCGGTGCGCTAACCGCTGCACCACCGCTCCCCGCAAAACGCCCCCCCCCCCCCCACGCTTACTGCCAGTGCCGCCTAAATTGCTCAAGGTTATAGCGCCTCCTCCTCGCCTGCGTGGGGCGCCGCGCGCGTGCAACCAACCAGGCGCTCACCTCCTTCGCAGGCCACGAGCCGGTTATGTAAGTCCCACGTTCACGTGATAGTGGAGGGAGGGGGGGGTCGCCCGGGAACAACACCTGACTGGCGCGCTCGTTGCAGAGATCCCGACGAGGTGATTGCCGGAACGGCTTCCAAGTGACACCCGCCCACGTGCCACTACGCGTGTTAACCCGGCAATGCCGATGGATGTACTCACGCATGGAAAAATCACTCCTCCGAGAGGAGCTTCCCAAAGCGTGACCCTCGTGAAGAGCGAGTCTTGGGACTCGGTAGGTGTGGTGGGGTTTTTTTTTGGGGGGGGGGGGGGGGTGGGAAGAAATGGAAGAGTACTCCTCTGTTACTGCTGCTTCTACTTCTGTTCGTAAGCTACGGGGCTGTGGAGAAACGAGCCACTGCAAACCGGTCCGTGTGCACGCATGCGAGCGTACGCGGTGTACACAGGGTTTGGGACGCTTACATTTAATTTTCAGTCTATCGTATACTCGGGGCGATCGAAGACTCTGTCCCTTGATATGGACACCATTGACTGGCCGCTCAAATACAATAAAAGAAATAATAATTTTGTTATCTATGCCGCAGAGGCAGACTGAGTCGTCGCACTCCTGTTCAGGAGGATTATGCTGCTACATTGGGGTTTTAGTTTCGCATTATAATCTTTTTCAGCCAACGAAGGATTAATGTTTATTCTGCAAGTGGGAGGAAACCACAGCACCCAGAGAATATCTACGCACGTTGCATGGGGGCAACCCTCTATCCCCGTACATTAGCACTGTTGGCTACGTACGGTGCAAAAGAAGTTCAACTTACATACACGCACACGTACAGATGGAAACAGATGGCGATTAGTCAACTTGCCGTAGTGCTTTCTCCTGGCGAGCGAAGAAACGGCACCTCCTCGACTCCCACAGGAGAGGGAGTGTCACGAGATTTGTGCGATGATGAGCCAACAACCCTCGCTGCCTCCACAGGTCTGGATGACAGGCCACGTGTATGTCCACCAATGCCCGGCATCAACACACCCCTTGCATGTGGGTAGTCGACATTACACTGCGATGTCGAGGGCCTTTCTCGCCATGCAACGCCACGAGACATATCAGCACCAAGGACACCACAGGAATCTAGAAATGCAATTTTTCCCCTCCCTCCAATTATTTCATCGGTATAATTCGGAGTGAATATTCGATTTAAGAATCGGATCGTTGTGTTTAGTTTTATACTGTTTTGTATGTCTTTTCTGCGTCGTTTATTTCAGTAAGTTTAAAAGTAAAATATTTGCGTATAATTTTTTGTATAAATCGCTGACATACACCATGAGCAAACAACTTATAATTGATCAATGATGTGCTTAAGGATCAACATCAGGGACAGCGCCCTGCGACTTATGAGACATCAGCACCAGGGACAGCGCCCTGCGTCTCGCGTGAGATCACGATCTGAGTGACCCGTGTTTCATTTCACGGTGCGATGTTGCAATTGTGTTTCGCCCAAAAAAACGTAAATCTCAGAATCGAAGTGCAAACGCAGCTGTATCTGTACGTCTATGCCTTTTCCACGGATGACAAATGTGAGGTGCATACATTGCATTAACATGTCGTCATAACTACACGAGACCATGAGTGATTAAGGTGAGTTCACGGCCTGACCTAGAAATACATGTATGATCAACCCTTTTGATAGATCACGAACCTCTTGTATTTGAGTAGGCTAATTTACACAGTCTTGTGGATGGTCTGGCCAAAATCATCATCATCATCTTACAATCAATCCATCACCGTTATGTCAGTATCATTATCAAAACCAATCATCTCCATCATCATCGTCGTCGTCGTCTTCGTCGTCATTTAATTATCATTCAATAAAGTCATCACGATCACCATCATCATCAGCTGGGCAGGGGTGTGTTCATACCTCACCGTCGTCATCACCATTGACCAGCTTGCACGCAGCTCGATAAGGGTTAACAAATGTGGCACCCGCATGGTACGGCATGAATAACAAAAAAATATCACGCGAAGCAATGAAGTGAAGACCCAACTCGCATTTTCATTTGCTAGACCAATGATCGTTATCCTCGTCATTAACGAGCAAACCAAAGAGGCCAGTTCGCAACACTTCCACCAGACCTCGCCCGCTTCCCCTGAGCTTTCACGACGATGACAAATCGGTAGGGGCAAGGGGGGGCAGAGGGTGGGGGGAGAGCGATTCATTCTTACTTATGTCGGAACACAGCCACGGCTCCTCCAGGAGCCTCACTACGCCTGCTCTGTATCAGCAATGCATCGAGGTGACTTTCACGTTATTTATGAGCCATTCATTTCCCAGCTCTCCCCGCTAATGCGTAACGGAGCGCGCGTGCAATCGCGATTTACGGTTTTGCCCCCCCCCCCCACTCCAGTGCCAATTAAGCCTCATGCACCTCCGAGTCGCCAGTCCCGGGTTTAGCTTCGCACGAGGGTGCAGCAGCCTCCAACATCTCTGCTCACGGCCACACACACCCACAGCCCACGAGTCTCGGTAGCTGGAGTCTTAGGGGTTGACCCACGCCCGCCCCCCCTCCACCCCCCCACAGCCTTCCACTCACGGCGGCCGTGTATCCCGTGCTAATTCGCGGGCAGTGTTAATCTGGCTGATTTTGAACCGTGAATAATCTGCTCTGGGGCCTGTAAACACGTGGCAATGCCTGCTGGCATCCGTGACCAGCCAACCGTCTGCCCCCCCCGCCCCCCACCCCCACCCCCCACCGTGTCGATCGTTATATTTATCTGCGAGACTGCAGTGAATGCGATGCC
Organism: Lampetra planeri; assembly: GCF_965212315.1. NCBI lineage: Eukaryota > Metazoa > Chordata > Hyperoartia > Petromyzontiformes > Petromyzontidae > Lampetra > Lampetra planeri. The sequence continues at coordinate 37,520,472 of NC_136107.1, forward strand.
CTATCGGGGTCTGCTTTGACCCCATGCATAGAAAGCAACAACAAAACATTGACGTAGAAATAAAAGTTGGCGAAAATGTTTCGAAAATTCTGAGTGTGCAAACAGACACACACACACGCGTACCACGCACGTGTCTTCGCACGTGTGTGTGACTTCGTGTGTGTGAGTACCTGGTGCGGTGTGTAAACATCACCACTAGGGAGACAAAGGCGGTCGGGCGTGGTGCTGGTCACCCACCCCCTCGTGTACCGTTGCGGCCTTCATAGGTGCTCGCTAACAGCACTTGCCCCTACAGTGTGTTAAGGCTATATGGGGGATCTTTGTCTTTATATGAAGGGGAGGGTGGGCGAAGCGGTTAGCGCGCTGTATTATGAACCCGGCGACCCGAGTGTGACTCCCGCTCACGGCCAATACCAGTGATGATTAATCTAAACCAGTCCTGGGCATCCCCTAGGTCGACTCAGCCTCAAACGAGTACCCGCTACGGTGTGTAAGTGTCGCCACTGGAGAGACAAAGGCGGTCGGCCGTGATGCTGGCCACCCACCCCCTCGTGTGCCGTGCCGGCCTTCATAGGTGCTCACAGACAGCACTTGCCCCAACAGTCTGTTAAGACGAAACGAGGGGTATTTTTGTCTTGTTGTGTGTGCAAAATCTATTCTTCAAACGATAACCTTCGGATGAGTGTGTTTTATATCAACCGCTGAGTTATGAAACGTGACCCCCCCCCCCCCCCCCGCAATTGATGCGAGGGGGAGGGCTTCTTGGAATCGTGTTGGGCGCGAGAGGTTTCCGGCTATCGATGCCCCACGTGGTCATCCCATCTCCAAGTCGCAACGTGACTCCGTTCTTTGTCGTTCGATCGATGGAGCGGGTTTCCCCCCCCCCTCCACGCTCGTCTCCGCGAGCCGGCCGCCCGCTTTCTCGGGCCGTTCCGCCGAACTCGTCAGAATGATATTCTTAGGTTTTTTCGGTAAAGTCACGTCGGTAAAAAATTAAAATTAATAAAAGTAAAATAAAAATAAAATAAAAATTACGACGTTTCGGAAGCAACACAAGCTTCCGTCTTCAGGTGGAACCGTCACAGCACGATAGCTGTATCAAGTGCCTCCGAAACGTCGTGATTTTTATTTTATTTTTTATAAATTTTTATTTTTCACCTACGTGACTTTACCTTGCAGTCACGAAAGCTTCAAATCTAGAATCGTCAGAATTAATTTGCGTTCCGACAACCACGTGCCGATGTGCCCCCACCACCTGACGTCGTGTCTTGCTGTCACGCCGAGTTCCATTTCAATGGCCGGGAGAATGTCTCAGACCTACAGTTCAACAACTGCGCACTCTGTTCCCATTTGCGGGCGTCTCTGCCGAGGCGATACAACGGAGGGCACAGCCGGGGGCCTTCCTCAAGAGAGAGAGAGGGAGAGAGACGAGCTTGACACCGGGCTACATATGGTTTTAGATTTGAAGCTTTCGTGACTACAAGGATTCATACTCTTAGTTTTTTTGTCGGTAAAGTCACGTAGGTAAAAAAATATTAATTTTAATTTCATTTTTTTACCTACGTGACTTTACCGAAAAAACGAAGAGTATACATATGGTTTGTTCGGTTTATTCAAGTTTGAGCGGTGGCTAAGCGGACTTTCGGGTTGAATGTCGTGCGTGGAGATAGTGCTGTCTGCTGTTTCTCTGCCCCCTTCGCGTGCCGTGACATACTGAAGGGACGGGTACGAGCATTGATGATAATAATAATGATGATGATCACAATGTCAACTTGTAACGCACCGCCGCCATACATAACTCACTCGCTCTTGTCGAGAGAGAGAGGCCGACTAAGAGGCGCCAGACGAGTGGGAAGGCAGTAACGGTGTCGCGGTGAGGAAGAAGCACTACCAACAATTGCCCAAGCTCTGCGGTCCTCTATATATGACGGTATTATCGGTCAATTAATAGGTGTTTTCACGTGGGAGAAAACTGAAGCACCCGAATAAAAGCCAGGTGTGCGATATGGCAACACTGCATCCCATACAGACAGAATTGCCTGACGTCATCCATGGGCCTGACGTCATCCATGGGCCTGACGTCATCCATGGGCCCAGACTAAAGTGTGGTCCTTGTTGGCACCACCTTCGATGGCGACACTTGGGTGGTGCCAACACATTTTCATTGCCAAGGAAAGTAGAAATGTGCAACGCACGTATTCAACGGGCACGATACCATGTAATCTATCCGCGGTACCAAATTCTGCTCACGGATTCACCGGAGATGTAATACTCATTAAATTTAAATTGGCCAAACATTCGAATGCAATAAGAGCCTCCCAAGACACGTCTCTTGAGACTCGGCGCGTCTCTCTCGGATACACAAGAAGCATTTATTTTTGTATACGTCCACGAAATTTAAAAGTTTCTCCCAAATGAAAACACTCAACACATGTCAATGTTGTGGACGTCTGTTTAAAAGAGCAAAATAGCTAATCGGATTCCTCCAGTATAAAGCCGTTTTATGATTCAGCATTATTCTTCATTATCAATCCTCATCATAACCATCAGCCGTGATCAATCCACTGCTGGTTGAAGGCGTCCCTACGACGTCACCATTTCTCACGATCATTGTCCGTGGGGTAAACGCGTGCCGTTGGGTTCCCCGTATCATGAGCGGCCCTCTGCTCAGCAAACAGACGCGGCTGCGGACTCTGCTTGCGTACTCAAACGCCGCTTCCATACAATAATAGAAATAATAATTTTGTTGTCTATGCAGCAGAGGCAGACTGAGTCGTCGCACTCCTGTTCAGGAGGATTATGCTGCTACATTGGGTTTTTAGTTTCGCATTAGAATTTTTTTCAGCCAACGAAGGATTAATGTTTATTCTGCAAGTGGGAGGAAACCACAGCACCCAGAGAATATCCACGCACGTTGCAAGGGGGCAACCCTCTATCCCCGTACATTGGCACTGTTGGCTACGTACGGTGCAAAAGAAGTTCAACTTACATACACGCACACGTACAGATAGAAACAGATGGCGATTAGTGAAATTGCCGTCGTGCTTTCTCCTGGCGAGCGAAGAAACGGCACCTCCTCGACCCCCACAGGAGAGGGAGTGTCACGAGATTTGTGCGATGATGTGCCAACCCTCGCTGCCTCCACAAGTCTGGATGACAGGCCACGTGTATGTCCACCAATGCCCGGCATCAACACACCCCTTGCATGTGGGTAGTCGACATTACACTGCGATGTCGAAGGCCTTTCTCGCCATGCAACACCACGAGACATATCAGCACCAAGGACACCACAGAGAGCCGCTAGACCGGCGTACGACACCCGGCGCTGCTGCGTCATTGTTTTTCGCCCCAACTCGATTGCACTCGGGGCCCGGCTGATATCCCCACGGCGCGTGATACCTGAGCTCGTTAGCGCGTGCGGTCAGAGCCTTCACGGCGTCCGCTACTCTACGCTGAGGATTCATACTCGAGCCGGGGTGATGGTGGAGGGGGGGAGCGTAGGAATGTTCGGGGGGGGTGGAAGTGGTGGCGGGGGGTACATGAGACGTGAGGTGTGAAAACGACGATTGCACTGCAGGCCGTGACACCACCCTCACCCTCCTCTTCCTCCTCCCGTGAGGCTACCGCGGTCGCGTGCAAAGCAGCTTCGCTCTGCCACCTCTCTCTCTCTTTCCTCTCTCTCCTATCTCCCTCTCCTCCACCCTCCTCTCCTCTCTCTCTCTCTCTCCTCTCTCTCCTCCACCCTCCTCTCCTCTCTCTCCTCCACTTTCTTTTTTTACGATGAGAGTAAACAAGAAGATGTTCGGTGTAGTCGGCACTTTGCTTCGTTCATCATTTCGTTTTTTTGTTTTTTTTTTCAATGCTTTGCTTTATGTGCCCCCCGCTCCCCCCCCCTATTTAAATGAAACATTTCACAAAAGATTTCACGCTCTCTCTCCCTTCTCTCTCCTCCACCCTCCTCTCCTATCTCTCTCTTTTTTTTACGATCAGTGGAAACAAGAAAATGCACGGTGTAGTCAGCACTTTGCCTAGTTCATCATTTCGTAATTTTTTCTTTTATAACTTTACTTTATGTAAACCCCCACCTCTCGCTCACTCTCTCGCTCACTCTCTAGCTCACTCTCTCCTATCTCTCTCGTCTCTCTCTCCTCCACCCTCCTCTCCTCCTCCATGCACCTCGTCTCGCTGTGTCGGGTAGCGAGTTGTGATCGACCGCATCTCTCAGCGTTCGGGTCTCGGCTTTCGGCTTGGATTCGAGACCGCGCTCCCCCCCCACCCCCGCCACCCCCGCCACCCCGTGACCCCCGACGCCCACCCACGCCTCACTGCTTGCTCCCTGACCTACGGAGTAATCGCGCTCGCTCTGTGCACGCCGCCTTTGATCACTGACGGTGAACAAGCGACGCGGTGCCGTGCGCGTGTGCGGCGCCGTGACGGAAAACGCTCTGCGCTCACAAACCCGGCGGACAGAGTTCGTCAGTGACGATCATCTGAACCGCTCGCGGGCCTCCCCTAGGTTGACACAGCCTCAAATTAGTACCTGGTGCGGTGTGTAAATATCGCCACTGGGGAGACCAAGGCGGCCGGGCGTGGCGCTGACTACCCACCCCCCTCGTGTGCCGCGTCGGCGTTCATAGGTGCTCGCTAACAGCACTTGCCCCAACAGTCTGTTACAGGCTATACGGGGGATCTTTGTCTTCCGTGTGCGAGCGCATCTCTCTCCTATGCGGGCCTCGTGGAGGCGAGTTGAATGGGTGCCATTGTGGATTCGGAGGAGGAGGAGGAGGAAGAAGAAGATGATGTGAGGAGGGCAAGACGAGTGGAGTGAGCGCTCCGTGCTGAGAGGCGTGAGATTATTGATACAGGCGGGGGGCGTGTGGGGGTGATGGGATGGTGGTGGTGGTGGGGGGGTATATGGGAAGAAAGATGGGGGGTGCTCGGGGGATTAGGGGTGGGTGGAGGGTGGGGGGTGAGGAGGAGGAGGCGGCCAGGCGGGGGAGAGGGGGGGTAGTGAATTAATGACGAGCGCTGAGCCGGGCTTTGTGGGTGGCGCGCGTCCCAGTGTCGCCGCACGAATCAATCTGGGCCCCCCCCCCCCCCCCCCCCCCCGGGCGACTCGGGCTGAGAAACACTGAAGGGGAGAGGGGGGGGGGGCGAGGGACGGGGGGCGGGGGGCGGGGGGGACTAAGCGCCCCTTCTCTCATCCCGTCTCCCCCCCCCCCCCCACTGGACCCGCGCACAGACGCCCACACATCTTGGCAGTCCGAACGGCGTCTCCGCGTGGCGGCGCGAAGGGATCGATAGTGAAGCGGGGTTCACGGCTCGATTCCTCCTCTCTTTGTCGATTTGCTCAGCAGACTGCGCGCTTCAACAGGCTCCGTGGCGTCGTTCTCAAGAGCAGCCAAGCGTCACGCAGCGCGGTCGCTGCGCTCAGCAACGCCGAGACTCGAATATAAATTGAAAGGGGGTCCTGGTGACGCATCGGAAGATCGGTGATGGCTCTGGTCATCGGGAGTGGGAGTACGCGTAGCCGGTTGGCTACTTGGTTAGGGTTTGGGTCTTTAAAAGGGGTAGTGCTCGTGGTTGTTTTAGTTGGTGAGTGTTAGAAGTGGTGCTTATTAAAAGTGCCCGAATTAATTGGTGAGTGTTAGAGGGAGGGTGAGTGATAGTGCCTGGCTGAATTGGTGAGTGTTCGAGGGAGGGCGTGTGATAGTGGCTGGCTGAATTGGTGAGTGTTCGAGGGAGGGCGTGTGATAGTGGCTGGCTGAATTGGTGAGTGTTCGAGAGAGGGCGTGTGATAGTGGCTGGCTGAATTGGTGAGTGTTAGAGGGAGGGTGAGTGATAGTGCCTGGCTGAATTGGTGAGTGTTAGAGGGAGGGTGAGTGATAGTGGCTGGCTGAATTGGTGAGTGTTCGAGGGAGGGTGAGTGATAGTGCCTGGCTGAATTGGTGAGTGTTAGAGGGAGGGCGAGTGATAGTGGCTGGCTGAATTGGTGAGTGTTCGAGAGAGGGCGAGTGATAGTGGCTGGCTGAATTGGTGAGTGTTCGAGAGAGGGCGTGTGATAGTGGCTGGCTGAATTGGTGAGTATTAGAGGGAGGGCGTGTGATAGTGGCTGGCTGAATTGGTGAGTATTAGAGGGAGGGCGTGTGATAGTGGCTGGCTGAATTGGTGAGTGTTAGAGGGAGGGCGTGTGATAGTGGCTGGCTGAATTGGTGAGTATTAGAGGGAGGGCTACTGCTAGCTTCTGATTGGCTATCCAACCCCCCGCCCCCACGCCACCCCCAATCTGCCACTCACCGATCGCACCTCATTGCCTTTTCGTAGCTTTTTTTTGTCGCTTTGTCGCTTGTTGCGATGCCCACGGCGACGCCAAATCTGTCGCGAATAAATCGCAGGGCATTAGCGGATGGCTTTAGCACCCTCCCCCCGCCCCCAACACGAGCGGTGTGGGCACGCGGGCGGCGCGAGTGCTCTGTGTTGGGACTAACCGCGTGGAGCGATGTGGGTGGTGGTGCTGCCCATGTTGAGACGTGTGTTTTTTGTGTTGGGAGTGAGGTCGTGGTGTGTGTTGGGAGTAAGGTCGTGGTGTGTGTTGGGAGTGGAGCGGCGGTTAGCGCGCTGCGCTACAAACCCGAAGCATATTTGAATCGGTCGGAGCACTCCCCTAGGTCGACTCAGCCTCAAATGAGTACCTGGTGCGGTGTTTTAAACATCGCTACTCGGGAGACAAAGGCGGCCGGGCTTCGTGCTGGCCACCCACCCCGTCGTGTGCCGTGCCGGCCTTAATAGGTGCTCACTAACAGCACCTGGCCCAACAGTTTGCTAAGGCTATACGGGGGATCTTTATCTTTGTCCTTTTTGAGTGCACACGGAGTGGTATGTGATTATAATTTATCGGTGTTGGGACCACGTGGAGCGGTGGTGTGTGTGTGTGTGTTTGTTGGGTCCAAGTGGATTAGCGTGTTTGGTGCACGTGGCCGTGTGTGTGTGTGTGTTAGTTTCTTGTGGAGGTGTTTGCCTGTGTGAGTGTATCGGGAACACGTGAAGGTGTGACCACCGTGTGTCCACCGTGTGTGCGCGTCTCGCGTGTCGCGCTGTGTGTGGAGACGCCGTCTCTGCTCCGAGCTTCCCCGTGCCACGCCGCCCATTAGCAGCAGCAGCACTTCGGAATCACACACAACCGATCTCCACCAACTCACATCAGCAACCTCATACAGATCAAGCAAAGCAACATATCACTTTCCTCCTCAACCCACACCCTCCTCCGCCAACAACCGCCAACAACAGAACACAGAACCACGGGGGACAGCTCTTTCTCATTTGCAGCACCACACCTCTGCAAGGACCTCCCCGGGCCATGGCACACACTCGACTCCATCATCGCGACGTTCGCAGTCGCAGATCAACAACTCATCTCTTTGTACTTGCACACAACGACAACAACAACAACAACTGGCTCGCAGCCACAACTTGCTTTTTACGTCTATATTTCAAACAACTAAAACTAGTACGCACATATGCATTCCTCTACCACCGTAGTCTATGTTGATGAGCATTCGTGTGATGATGGTGCTTTGGGTGGCAGATTTGTCCCTCAGAGGCACCACGTGTTTAAGCAAACATTTTAATTGACTTGACCGGTTGAGAGCAGAATGATCGATCCTGTGATGAGATTACACAGACGCAGACAAAATTCCTGCTGCGATGGTAGTGGTGCACTGGTGACATAGCAGACAAGGAGGGGGCATTCACCGAAATGTCGCTTATTCAGTATGCTGCATTCGTTAGGGCATTGTTGTTGATGGATGTGTTGGGGTTAAGTCACGGGCCAGGGCTAGTGGTTGAGTGGACCTGACTATGCAAAAAATTAACAAATAACACACCTTCATAGCACGTGTGCCGTGAAGTACGGTCATTGCACAAGACGTCGCCTATAATATATATATTCCATCTATGTTGTTTTTATTCTAAGGTCGCTCAGTGTTGTTGCTGTTGTTAATTGTTGTGCGTGTGAGCCGCAGCAGCAGCAGCAGCAGCAGCAACAGCACGCCACGTGTCCCACGACTCCGTGTCCGCAATGTTCTCATTTATTTTTGTAACTTCCTTACGTTCATATTCTTTGGGTCTTTCGGTAAAGTCACGCAGATAGGTTCAAAGAAAATAACCAAAAATTTAGCAAAAAACGACGATTTTTCGATCGCAACACAAGCGTTCGACAACTGGCGTAGCTATTGAGTGTGCAGGCGGTGCAACTGCGGTGTGCACAAGGATACAGGTGTCGTACTACGGAAAGGTGGAGGAGGTATCGATAGGGGGGCTCCATGTCCAACCACGCACGCTATGTAGGACATGAGCTGCAGACGTTGATCGGTACCATTTTGAGTGGCAAATGCTCCCAGTATACACCGTGAGCATGGATTTTAGCGTACATACCGTCCGCTTTAAATACGAGCTTCATATCTATTTTCATATTACCACCATGTTTCATTTCGCATTGTATGTTTCTTTGCCAATTTTAATAAAATAGTCTCTATCAAGCATATAACCCTTCTTTTGAAGCTATTTTCATCTTTAAAAAGCTACCACTGGGACCGTGCTACCATAAATACCTGTAGTTGAGCGATCAATTGCGTCGTAGGAATAATTGTGAGCATTTGGCCACCCTCTGCGGTACCGATGAGACACTGTTGAAGCATTGGCTCACGGCCCAACCAAAGTCCCAGCTGCGTGCCACGCTCTCAACGCGCGCAATGATCACGCGGAACGGGCGCGTGCCAGCGCACGTGCAGCAATCACGCCCCGCCCCCCCCCCTCGACACAGCTGCAGCAGCAGCAGCAGCATCATCAGCTGTTCCCTCCAATCTGTGGTGACTCGTGTCCCGATGTTGTTGTTGTTTTATTCAGGAGCGAAATCAAGATTTCTCTCTACCGATTACGACTCCTCCTCCTCCACCGAGAAAAGGAAAGAGATGGGGAGGTGGGGGTGGAGGAGCCGCTTTAATTTGTTTTTTTGTTGTAAGCCTGTTATCTGGCTCTACCTCTCGGGACACATCCATCAACAACTCGGGGTGCCTTCAGGGCTGGCCTGCAGCCCACGTGCATTCGCTGCGGCCTTCTCACCCCACGACACCGATCGGCGCGATCAGAAATCAATTCCGAATCGAACGTCCGCACGCGCGCGGCCGTTTCGGTGGTCTGCCGCAGTGGCGTCTCGCCCCAAGCGCGTCGTGTCCGGTCGTGCCGCGTGTTGCGATCGGCACGGGGTCTGACGTTTCGCTCCACTTCCTTACAACAAAAGCACATTTACGTGGGGGCAATGGGGGGCAGGTTGAGAGCGTGTACAGGAGAGGGTGGGGCGGGCGGGCGGGGGGGGGTCGTCTCGCGCGAGCCGAGACTGAAAATAGATTATCCACGCGGACCACGTGTGTGATTTTATCACGCGGCCGAGTGATCTCATTTGCAAACGCTAATGATGAGGAGGATGAGGAGGAGGAGGCCGAGGAGGAGATTGCCGAGGAACAAATACAATCGTCGCGAGACTCGTATGAAGACACACAGTGAACCCGGCGCAATGCATGTAACAGAAATACACAGTCAGACACAGATCCGTCTCTCCGCATAACCAGGATGTTGTTCAGTTGAAACAGTGATGATCGAGTAACCGTTTGTATGCATTCTGCTGCACCTCTTTCGCACCGTACGTAGCCAACCGTGCTAATCGGAGGTGCGGCCGAAGGTCAACAAACTAAACACACAGAGCGGTGCTAAATAATGGCAGGATTAAACGTGCAAAGCTCCAGTGGCTTCCTCATATCGGAAGACAGAGCGTTCCAGACGGCCGCAGAAGCGCATCTGAAAGCGCGCGATGCGGTGACCGCCGCCTTTGTTCGATGAGCAGCCAAAAGCGGCTGCGAGGGTGGTCGGAGTTTGCGTGACGGTTCATGCCCCTTGACTAGATCAGCTCAGGGCATTGGGGGTTCATTGACGGCAAGCGCTTTGTCTGCGTGATGAGTGCGGCCTTGTAACAATGCATTCGGTCGGCAAACCGGAAGCCAATGCACCGGACGGACACGGTCGGATCTTGAAGTGCTGCTGTTGTTGTTTGACTTGCATCCCACTGGGATTTTTGCACACAGCGTTGGTGTACGGTGTTTTTCTGCAATATTTTGCTGTCTTTTCTTGGATTTTTTGTTTGCACTTAGTCACATATTCACTTTAAGATGTTTTTTTTTAATCTTGTTTTTGTTTGTTGAGGTTGCACCCTATTCAAGAGCCGAATGGCTCACAGGGCTAAACCTAATACATGAACTTGAACTTGAACGACGCGCGCCAAAGATCGCTGTACACGCCGCAGCTTTGGAATGTGTTTTTATTGCTTTGCCAGACGATCCGGATAGGAGTGAGTTGCAATAATCGAGCCTTGTGGATGCTCCGCTGCACACCACCGTGTTGGCCACGTCACCACTCAATCGTGGCCTGCACTTGTCGTAGAGCCCCCCCCCCCGAATGCGAAAATTGCAGGACTTGACTTATATTTGTGTGCACGTGGTGATCCATCCACGTATTTACGTTCTCGTGATCCACGTGCGGTTCCCCGGGTCTCGGCTGCGCGATGATGATTCTGTTCTCCCGCAGTCAGTCGCCACGCGCGATTGACTGCGGGCACCTCCGAGCGCTCCACGTGAGACTGTAAATAGACATTTACTGTTTGACGCAACCCATCAAGCGCACACGCACAAGGCCTCCTGGCGGGTGCACCGCTTCAGCATGGCATTGCCTCGATACAAACAAAAACCTCCGAAACCGGTTTCGACATGCGGGCATCTGTCTCACCAGGCTTTGCTTGAATCGATGCTGGTAAACAGTCGATGTTACAGGCATCGGGCCCCCTCTATTTACGTTGTGGGGGGGGGGGGGGGTCCCGGTTAAGCGCAACATTACCAGCCTTTAACGAAAATTGTGCATTATATAAATTTGCGTCGAACTGGGACCCCCATTACAAGCTAAATTGCACATGTTAATTATAGCTCGTTATCTTGTTCGGCGTCGCGTGGTGAGGCAGGGACGTGTGGAGCTCTGCGCTGTGGATTTCAGAGCGCGGTCTCACGGGCGAATGGAAGCACGTGGACGATAATGTGCGATGTTCGGGCCCTCTCTGTTCAACACACATTGCGTATTCAAATATCGCGGTCGCGTAGGGGACACGAGACGGGCGTGGGGGAGGGGGGAGGGGTGCGGGTTGGAGGCAGACGTAAAAAAAAAACAATTCAAAAGAATCCTTGTCCAATTTAGATATGCAAATATGGCACCTAATGGAAGTGGTTATGCACAGGTTTTTGAGGCGTGATAATTCTCTTGTTCATTGAAAGTGTGAGCAAAGGTTTGGGGAAGGACAACTTCGCCGTAAGGGATTATGGCCCTCCGGTCGAGACTGAGCACAAAGTGGCAGCCCAAATGAGGGTCACCAGGCCGCGAGAGATGGAGCGATGAAATCGGCTCGCACGCAGCTGCTTCGGATCGTTACATCGCAGCATCGTGAGAGATGGCGACGGAATATTTTTGGAGGCGTTCATCCACCGGTGGATTAATCTCGGATGATGATGCCACTGATGTTAATGGTGGCGGTGATCGCGATTTGATATGTTGATAATGTACGCAAAAAAATTGATGATTGATGGTGATGATGATGGATTGGGTTATGAATGGAAACGACACAATTGTTCGCGTCGTTCCACGTGGCATCTGGACCGCTCGTCTGTTATGTGCGCACGTGCCGCCCGGGCGACATTACCAGGGTCTCCGTTATTACCCCTTTGCCTCCACCATCTGAGGGAGGGCTCACTCAGATGAGGCGGGTACATCGCGCCATCTGGAAAACTGTGCCTCTTTGCATTTGGATGCACGTTGTAAAAGCCCAGGTCAGCGTGCGTTGTCCGCTTTGGGTACACTTTTGAAATCAGCTGCTTCCTTCAGTGTCGCCTTGAAGCCGCTCAGCGAGATGCCAACAAATGGAGCCGCTGGTTGCGTTGAGGGAGGGGTGGGTGGCAGGGTGAGAAGGTGGAAATGCCGTCATGAAGCCAGTCTCTGTCTCTGTCCGTGTCACAAACCGGCAGGGAGTGAGCCCAATGCGCTTTCATTCCGACTGAGGTGAAGGCTGCCACTGTGTTGTCATCCGTAATGATGTCATGCCTTTGCAATGTCATCTGTGTATGAGCACCATACGAAACACAAAGAGACAAACACCTCAACACATTAGTCAATAACACTGCGGACTTGAAAGAGGAAAAGCACATAACAAGCGACGTTTCGGGCAATGGCTCTTCCTCAGTATTGGGGTGTCAGGTGTAAGAGGGAGGGAGGTTGTGCCATGAGAAAGGGTCATTGCCCGAAACGTCCCCGATTGCATATAGTCCCTTATAAGGCCGCAGTGCTTTTGACGAAACCGTAAAGCCTTTTCAAGTGATAATTGTTTTTTTACCCTTTTATCTGGCAACAAAACTGACTCCTTTTTTACAAGAAGTCATGTTTGCATAGACCACAATACCTGCAGTCGTAATGCAAACAAAAAACACAACTCTGATAATGTATACACTGTCCTTGAAGTGATGCCTTTTGGCGTCATCTGGTCCAACACCATGTGAGACTAGGCTCTAAGAAAAGCTGTCTCGGGTGTGGACCAATCAACTTCAAGGACGGTGCATACATTATCAGAGTTTTGTTTTTTGTTTGCATTACGACTGCAGGTATTGTAGTCTATGCAAACATGACTCCTTGTAAAAAAAGGTGTCAGTTTTGTTGCCAGGTAAAAGGGTAAAAAAACAATTATCATATGCCTTTTTAAGTGTTTATATTGTCATATATGTATCCAAGGTAAGTTTCAGTGAGTCTCTGGGCATTGGGTGGAATATCACAACAATTCCTTTGGCGTCAGCACTATTTTTGTGCTTTGCGTGGGAGAAGGCCAGAGTACCCGGAGCAACGAGGGGATGACCCGCACCAGTCGACACACACACGCGGGTTGTTCACGAGCCCACTGCATGCGCTCCTTACCGCTTCGTGACCCAGCGCGCTTGCGAATTCGCACACTCGGATCAACCAACCGGCGCCTCCAAAGCGTTGGATCGCCGGGCGCGCGCATCGGCAAAACCTGCCAAGCGCTACCCTGCAAGTGCCCCGATGACGCCCCTGCCCTCGGAAGGTGGCTCCACGAGAGGGAGCTCGAGAGGGCCCATCTTAGAGAGCATTTAGGCCTCAAGAGGGCCGTCCTCTCCCGCCCTGGTAGGACGCGTTTGAGGAGGGAGGGGGGTCCCCACGCTTTGCCCCGCCGTGATCGCGTCCCCGCGCAAAGGAGTCTCCGCACTCGTCCAATGTCAGGCAGACGCCGTCCCCAAAACCCGGCGGCGCTTGAGTGCGAATGAGAGTCGGCGAACACGAGCGGGAAACAATTGACAACAATGGTACTTGACCAGCCCTCCCTCCCACTACACTTCGTCTCCCCTGCTATGCCCCCCCCCAACTCATCCTCCACTCGCCGCGCCCCTCCCACCCCTCTTCCCCCACGGCCACCACCAACCCCGTCTCGCTCTGCACCCCGCTCGACAGTCACAGCCTTCGCGAGCAGATTGCGGGACCTCATGAAGCGCGGACTCTCGAGGGAGGGGCGCTCTCTCCCCTCCCCACACACAACCCACCTCCTCCTCCCCGCCCCCCTCCCCCATTTATCCCCACCCCCTCCCTCCCCCCGCATCTTGGCCCCTGGCTCTGACACCCCAAATCACGATCGATCGCTAATGAACGACGCGGCGCCGGCCGTCTCGGACTTCGCTGTGCTCACATTGAGAACGCGGCCGCGACGCGCTCAAGGGTAGAGGAGGCAGACGCACGCGTGGGGAACGATTTGGGCGCGCGGCCGAGCGTCGGACGATGGCCGGGGAGGGCCGGGGTGGGGGGGGTGGGGGGGAGGGTCGGGGTGGGGGGGGGGAGAGTGGGGGGGAAGGCCGGGGTGGGGGGGGAGAGTGGGGGGGGGGGAGTGTTCACCTGTGTGGTGGGAGAGAGGCACAGTGCCCGTGATTCTTGAAGATCTTTCTCGTTGGGAGACTCGAGGGGACGCTCGCTCCCTCGCCACGTGCGGTTACCTCTGCCCCCCCCCCCCTGCCCTGAGTTAGGAGTCGGGATGATTCACGTGGCGCGCGCGTTCGTGGCCAAGACGTCTTAATGCCATCACCATCATCGTCGTCATTTTGCTGAGAGAAAGCCGATTACATCATCGTCACGCTGTTGTGGAATGTGGGTCGATGTCGCCCGCAACTCAGATTGTAAATGTTGTGGCTTGGCTCTCCAACACAGCGGTGTGCTGCACCAGTAACGAATTGGCACGTTCTGTTTACGGGACAAACCTTACCAATCGGCTGTGTCGGGTGGTGGCGGGTTTAACGGCACATTTCTATTTACGCGATCAAACCTCGGGCCGCCATAGGTGCTCGCTAACGGCATTTGATCACGAGTGGTGATCAGTGGTGGTGGTGAGTGGTGAGCGCTAGTGATGGTTGATGGTGGTTGGTGATTGTGGCCGCGCGCAGTTCAATTTGTATTCGGCGCCGCTTCGGCTATCAAATATTGAGCAGCGACCCCCCCGCCCCTCCCCCCCCTCACCCCCCCCGCCCCTCACCCCTCCCTACCCCCGCGCGCTTCGTCCAATAATTACAATTTGCAACTTTACCGCGTGCGGCGAAATCGATTCTCATGGTTGAAGATCTGCGCGTCGACACGCGCGCCTGGGGACGGCTCAATTTGTGATTGGTCAATCGCCGCAGCAGCAGCAGGAGCAGCAGCAACAGCAGCAGCAGCAGGAGCAGCAGCAGCAGAGGACGACGCAGGAACGTCCATTTGTTGTTGTCACCCCATGCACGTCCCGCTCGACACGTTGACCATCGCGGTGAAGTATGGTCAAGTCACCCTTGCGGGGGCCCCGCACGGCGCACAAATGAGACGGTACAAACGGGAGAGAAAAAATACACGAACAACACAAACGAATCGTAACAACCGGTCGCATCTCTGTGTGTGTGTGACGCGAATGCATTGACCCGCGCGTACATCCTCGATATCTATGTAGTGGTGGTGCGGACGCGCGCCCGCAGTGAGAGATCACTGGGCGGCGCGGGGTGCTTGGTTGGGCACGCGATGTAGGCGTGGTGTTGACGCGCGCGCCGAGAGTGAGAGATTACGGGGGCGGCGCGGGGTGCGTGGTTGTGCGCGCTGACACAAGGTGGGAAAGAGGATCGTGGGCAGCGCGCAGTGATTGGTCAACTGGGGTGGGTGCTCTCAGCGACGTCCGCATGAAGGACTATAAAGGGGGACGCGCGGGAGCACTCGGGGAGTTGTTAACCAGTCGAAGACCGAAGACGGAGTTCAAGAGGTAGGCCCTGAGACCCCTAGTCCCGCTGTCCTTGTGAGGGCCGGGGCCCTGTGTGGCTCGGAGGCGAGACTGTGGGACCCGTGGTCTGACGTCCATGTGGACCGAGACTGTGTGACCCAGAGTCGAGACGGACACCCCGGCGGGGTGTGTTCCGAGAGGCTACGGGGCGTAAGAGCCCGTGTGGGTGTAGCCGGGGGAACCCCGTGGGTTAAGGCTGGAGTTAGCCACCCGTGTAATATAAGTTGGTGTTAATAAAAGAGTGTGCTACCCGAAAGGTCGTCTCCCGCCAAGTTCCTACATTACATCTACATCAGTGGAAACCTCCTGTAAAGCACGTGACTTCTGTACGCCCCCCCCCCTCTTCCTTCTCCCCACCCCCTGTGAAAACAGACGCCGTGCCTCTTCCGTGCCGCTCACGTCTGCTCGCTCCATCCGTCTTTCTTCTCCGTCTCTTCCCTCCCCTCTCATCATGGTCACTATCGCCACCCTCTCTCTCTCATCTTGGCCCGGTCATTCCCTTTCTCCTCCTCCTCCTCCCCTCCCTGCCCCGCCGCTCCTCCTCCTCTCTTCCTGCTGCTCATCTCGATCCGCGTGCCCCTCTCCCGAGTCAGTCCGGTGGAATTTTTGTCCCAGCATTCATTCTCTTATCTCTCTCCCCTCTCCCTGTCTATCCTTTCTCCCACATTCCACGTTATTTTCCCATTACAGTTATGAATGTCCTTGACTCTACTCCCCGTCCCGTCGTGCGACCGCGGCTAAAGTAAAAAAAAGCGGTGTATCACATTAACAACAGCACAATTTGAGAATAATGACTCACTGTCTGTGGGGGTGTGTGAAGGACATACACACCGAAAGACACACACAGAGGCAGTCGCCCTCCAGCAACAACGGAGGGCGGAGGAGCGACGCTCACAACAACGAGCGGAGCGCCGAGCGGCTAAAACACAGCAAATTAGCACAGTAGGGGGCACAGGTGGTGCATAGGTCAGTCATCTCAGTCGATCGACCAATGGCACCTGGGTCTGCCCCGTGACCTCCTGCCAGCGGGCGTTCGACACTTCACGTGGCCTAAACGTGCACCTAGCCTGGCACAAGTGTTGTGGTGACGTCACCGCCACTTAGTAGCGAATCGCGGCTATTGTTGTGTGATATACAGGGTGCTTCTAAAAATGCTAACACTTTCATGGGACTATCGTTTTTAATGTAAAAAGAACGGATAATGTACTGTAACATGATAACAAATGTACAGTATGTTAATAGCTTCAAAAAGTCAAAGTCTCCATTTGTTCGCCATCGTTGTCAACGCGTTCCTGGAATCTTCTCCAGGTGGTCTCCAGAGCCCGGAGGCGGCACATTTCCCGTGGTGTTGTTGCAAATTCTCAGAAGCGTTAACATTTTTTTTAAGCACCCTGTATATATGTAGTGACAGGGAATGAGTCACTGTAGCGCGTGCCACTGGGAGATTGTCAGGCAATAGAATTGGGGGTATCAGTCCGTGCTACCAGTTGCTCCTGTGGGCAAGGCACGGAGCCCTCTGTGGGATCGAGAGGGGTGTGCGGGGCCCGAGGGCGGAGCCTGGCCACGCTGGGGAGGATAAAAGAACGAGCTCCGACTCACAGTCAGTGCTGTTGCCATCTGGAGTGGAACTCGTCGTGCTGCCGTCGTCATCGTGATCGTCACCCTCTTCAAGATGTGGGTCTGGCAGCGTGTTGGCCGTCCCGACCCGGTGTGTAGTTAGCCCCTAAGGCTGTGAAGGCCGGAATAAAAGAGAGTGTACCTCCTACTTGTGTCTGTGAATTAGCACAATCCATGTGTATAAATATATAAGCTATGCGCCAGGGAGTGTTATTGCTGTGATCCGCGAAATCCGCAGCACGCATCTCCACCGATGCCCTTGGGACGTCGCTCCCAACGTTAGGATCGTGGGCTCTTTTCGTGTGTGTGTTTCCGTTCTTCCTGCTCGCTCGCTCGCTCCGGCATCTCGCGGTTTCGGGGTCGCGTGCATCGCACATCCACGCTACACCGCCAACGACGCAGGGTTTAATAATTAATTACATAATAATTACAGCAACGGCAATGTTCTTCGACTTCAAAAGGTAGAGTTTCCGTAGCCCATGTCATACTTGTTTTGCTGTTAGGTTAGTCCACGTAGTAGTAGTTTGATGATTAAATTTTTTTTAGTATTCTGTTGAACTTCTTTCGCCCCGTACGTAGCCAACCGCGCTGATCCGAGGTGCGCGGTTGGCTATATATATAATATATATAATAACCCTCCACCACCCGGCAGGATCTTCACGTTGACATCGATGTTACCTTGAAGCGTGGAGTCAGCTGATGGGGCAGCCGCAGCAGAAGCGGCGGCGGCGCTCGATTTCCGAGTTCACCGCCTGGCGAAGCTCGAGGCGGTTCGAGCGAAACGTCGGCGCGCGTTGGTGACGCCGAGGTCGGCCGCGACGAGTCTGAAGCCACCGCCCGCGAAGGAGGAGTTTGATTATTGAGACGTGCGTCGATACAACGCCCGTGTCCACGCGACTGCCCCGTCGGGTGGCGGAGGGGTTAGCGACGCGACATTTTTTTTAGCGGAAACTACCAACGTGCCCTGGCCCGAACTCAAATCTGGATCGACAGCGTCCTGCAGGCAAAGGCGCAGCCCTTGCAACGTCTTGCCACCGCCACTGCTGACCGAACGGCCTCAACGAGCGAGAGAGAGAGAGCGTTCCAGAGAGCCTCTCTCTCTCCTCTTCCACACCGACCAGACGCGTGGGGAGAAGCGCGAGTACTCACACTTTAGCCCACCGCACGGGATCTACCGATCGACTAACTGCGCTGTCCCCGTGTTCTGTTTACTGCGGTGAGGACAGCGGCAGTGTGACGAGACGGAGAGGGTGGGAGGGGGGGGGGTTACAAAAATAACTTGCGTCAAAGTTTCTACTTCCGTGACGGGAGATCGAACGGGAGGGCCTCGATCGTAAGTGCAGTTCGCCAACTTTACACTATGGACACATCTTAATATTAATAATCACTGGTCAACACACTTTTTCTGGCATAAGGTATTCCAACGGTTTTAAGGTCATTTTGGGATGCTGATTCCAAATCTGGCATCAGTTTATGTCAGGTTTTTGAAATATCAAAAATTGCATTTTCAATAAAAACTGCAGAAGAAAAATATTAAATAAATGTGGATATCTACATACAATTATATTATAAACACACTATCCTAAAAATACAGCACCATATTTTAACACTAAAGCAGTCACTGACTCGCAACAGCTTGCAATCATAAGTGGCAGAGTTAATTTCGGGTAAAATCAATGAAAATGGGGTATGTCGATAGCATAAAATGAGATGTGATAGAGCAAATCTGAGATCAGATTTGGAATCAGCACCCTGAAATTAGTCTAAAACAGCTGCAAAAGTCCAGGCCAGAAAAAAGTTTTTTTTGTTGTTGACCAGTGTAATGCCAGTGAGTAATGCCCTTTATACGTTCGGTCTCTTGTAGACCGGAGTTGGAACGCGAGTCGTAGCCACAGCCAAGGCAAACAGGCGCGCTGGATGCAGTGTGCCGGGTACCGGAAAACATCGTCCAAGTAGCTGGTAGACGAGAGGAGACACGTGGCTCGTAGTCACGGCCGTGGCGAGAGGCATCCTATGGGGGTCTGAGAAAACCCTTGGCCGGGCAGCGAGAGATCTTGCTCCGTGAGGATGTGCGGCTGTGACCGCTTGCAGAGGGTGGTGCTGCAGAGAGCACAGCGAGGAGACGGAGCAAGTGGTTGCACCCCAGCGGCAAAGACTGCGATGGAATTCACGACGAGGTGGTCCCTTCTCGACATGGCGCACCGAAGTTGGACGGCATCGTCGCCGTTTCCGCCAACGCCGGCGCTGGGGTTTGCGCGTCTCGTGTCTCTGCGCCCCGCGTGCGAGGCCCCAACTCTTGGCTGCCTCGCCACAGAAAATAATTCAATTTGTTCGCTTTTGTTCGCCACTTGCGGCGCGTGTGCGGGGCAATTCCCCTCCCCTCCACCTCTACTCCTCTACCTACCTGCCTGCCTCCCTTTCTCTCTCCCTCTCTCTCTCTCTCCGCCTGGCCACCGTAGCTCTGTGAGCAATGCCTTGTTAGCGAATTATACGGAAACGCGAGCGAGCACACGGCGCCGCCGTCGAATGTGCAGGCGGTGCAACTGCACAGGGACCCCCGGTTCCAGAGGGACGGTCCAGGCTCCAGGATATTACGGGAGGTGGGGGCAGGAAGGGGGGGTCATTGCGTCCCATGCACAAGGGCCAGTGCACAATCACGCTAGGCCACTGTTTTCGCATGGAACGTGAGTAGAGGGGGGGTGTGGGGGGCAGGTAGGGGAGGCTCAACGTAGCTGTGAGGACACAAGAGATGGCAGTACAGGAATGGATTCATGAGCCACTCACTCAGCCACGCACACTGACTCTCAAACACTCACTCATTCAGCCACTCACTCAGACACTCACACTGACTCACTCAAACTCACTCAGACACTCACTCACTCAGGCACTCACTCAGCCACTCCCACACTTACTCACTCAGCCACTCACTCATTCAGCCACGCACACACTGACTCACTGAAACACTCACTCAGCCACTCACTCACTCAGGCACTCACTCAGCCACTCCCACACTTACTCACTCAGCCACTCACTGACTCAAACACTTACTCACTCAGCCACTCACTCAGCCACCCAGACACTCACTAACTCAGACACTCACTCACACACTCACTTAGCGACTCAGACACTCACTCACTCACTCAGCCACTCACTCGGACACTCACCCAGCCACTCAGACACTCACTCAGCCACTCAGATACTCACTCACTCAGCCACTCGGACACTAACTCACTTGGCCACTCAAACACCCACTCACTCAGCCACGCAGACAGTCACTCACCCACTCAGACACCTATTCACTCACGCACTCACCACGCGATATATCGCAGCATGTGTCTGTCTGCATCTTGTCTCTCGCACTGCTCCACTGTGGAACCCCCTCCTCCCATCGTCTCCATTTCCACGCTTCTACAACAATGGTTACCTTGCTCGATTCAAGACGCGTGTTAACTCTCTTCCATCTATTGGCCCGTGGACCTGTGCCGTGTTTTAACCGCAAAGGGTAATTAGCCCTCGCCCAGCCAAGCCCCTACTCCACCCCACCCCCCACCACCACTTTCCCAGCTAAAGAGAGATGGGGGTGGTGAGTTGATGCGTTTCTTGTTAGCGCTTAGGCTGCGCAACGCTTCAATATAATCATCTGCAGGCGCTCCCTGCTCCCCCCCCCAAGTTGCTGCTGCTGTGTGGGGGGGCGGGGGTTGTTTTTAAATTCTGGTAAATCCCGCGGAGAGAGCCACACTCGGAGACAGAGACGGAGCGAGAGAGCGAGAGAGACTATTGGAGAGAGAGTGACGGAGAGAGAGACACTCTGAGAGAGAGTGAGTGACTGAGAGCGCGAGAGAGACTCGGAGAGAGAGAGCGACACTCGGAGAAAAAGAGAGGGAGGGAGGAAGGTGCTCTACTCCTACATGGTGCGGTCTCACCAACAGGACACCCTGAGGAACCACAAGGACCATGCCTGGAGGAAAGCCCTGCCCTGCGCCTCTCCGGAGAGGCCTCGCTGGAGGCAACTCTACTCCAGCCCGACGTACAACCGCATCGGTGACCTCAGCTGGAGCATCGCCCACGGCACCGTCACCACCAACGCCTCCCTGGCGAGCTTCACCGACACGTCCCCGGAGTGCCGGTTCTGCGGTAAAGTGGAGACGGTGGCGCACCAATACGTGGAGTGCAAGAGCCTGGACTCGCTGTTCAAGGTCCTGAGAAACATCCTCCTAAGGTTCAGCCTCCACTTCTCCCCGACGGTCCTCATCTTTGGACACCCGAAGGGCGACGGATCCCAACATCTTCAGGGGCTGGTCAACGTGCTCGTTGGCTACGCCAAGCTCGCCACACACAGGGCGAGGAAGGTGGTCGTGGTGGGGAAACGTCCGGCCAGCAGCCTGGGCATCTCCCGCGCTCTGGTCGGTGCCAGGGTGTGTGGGCTGGAGTTCCGCCATGCGCGGCTGACCCACGCCGTGCCGGCCTTCATGGAGCAGTGGGCGCTGGAGGAGGCCGTGTGCTCGGTGGCAGAAGACGGGGAGCTCTGCATGGAGTTCTGAGAGAGTGAGCGAGAGAGTGAGCGAGAGGTGGGGGTTTACATAAAGCAAAGTTATTATGAAAAAAAACGAAATGATGAACGAAGCAAAGCGCCGAATACACCGATCATCTTCTTGTTTCCACTGATCGTAAAAAAAAAGAGGGGGTAGAGAGAGGGGGTGGAGAGAGGGGGGTGGAGAGAGGGGGTGGAGAGAGTGTGGGTGGATAGAGGAGGGTGGAGAGATGGGGTGGAGAGAGGGGGTGGAGAGAGGGGGGTGGAGAGAGAGGGGGTGGAGAGAGGGGGGTGGAGAGAGGGGGTGGAGAGAGGGAGTGGAGAGAGGGGGGTGGAGAGAGAGGGGGTGGAGAGAGGGGGGTGGAGAGAGGGGGTTGGAGAGAGGGGGTGGAGAGAGGGGGGTGGAGAGAGAGGGGGTGGAGAGAGGGGGTGGAGAGAGGGGGGTGGAGAGAGAGGGGGTGGAGAGAGGGGGGTGGAGAGAGGGGGTTGGAGAGAGGGGGTGGAGAGAGGGGGGTGGAGAGAGAGGGGGTGGAGAGAGGGGGTGGAGAGAGGGGGTGGAGAGAGGGGGTGGAGAGAGGGGGGTGGAGAGAGGGGGGTGGAGAGAGGGGGTGGAGAGAGGGGGTTGGAGAGAGGGGGGTGGAGAGAGGGGGGTGGAGAGAGGGGGTGGAGAGAGGGGGGTGGAGAGAGGGGGGTGGAGAGAGGGGGTGGAGAGAGTGTGGGTGGATAGAGGAGGGTGGAGAGAGGGGGTGGAGAGAGGGGGTGGAGAGAGGGGGGTGGAGAGAGAGGGGGTGGAGAGAGGGGGGTGGAGAGAGAGGGGGTGGAGAGAGGGGGGTGGAGAGAGGGGGTTGGAGAGAGGGGGTGGAGAGAGGGAGGTAGAGAGAGGGGGTGGAGAGAGTGTGGGTGGATAGAGGAGGGTGGAGAGAGGGGGTGGAGAGAGGGGGTGGAGAGAGGGGGGTGGAGAGAGAGGGGGTGGAGAGAGGGGGGTGGAGAGAGGGGGTGGAGAGAGGGGGTGGAGAGAGGGGGGTAGAGAGAGAGGGGGTGGAGAGAGGGGGGTGGAGACAGGGGGGTGGAGAGAGGGGGTTGGAGAGAGGGGGTGGAGAGAGGGGGGTAGAGAGAGAGGGGGTGGAGAGAGGGGGTGGAGAGAGGAGGTGGAGAGAGGGGGTGGAGAGAGGGGGGTGGAGAGAGAAGGGGTGGAGAGAGGGGGTGGAGAGAGGGGGTGGAAAGAGGGGGTGGAGAGAGGGGGTGGAGAGAGGGGGGTGGAGAGAGGGGGTGGAGAGAGGGGGGTGGAGAGAGTGTGGGTGGAGAGAGGGGGTGGAGAGAGGGGGTGGAGAGAGGGGGGTGGAGAGAGTGTGGGTGGATAGAGGGGGTGGAGAAAGGGGGTGGAGAGAGGGGGTGGAGAGAGGGGGTGGAGAGAGGGGGTGGAGAGAGTGTGGGTGGATAGAGGGGGTGGAGAGAGGGGGGTGGAGAGAGGGGGTGGAGAGAGGGGGTGGAGAGAGGGGGTGGAGAGAGTGTGGGTGGATAGAGGGGGTGGAGAGAGTGTGGGTGGAGAGAGGGGGTTGGAGAGAGGGGGGGTAGAGAGAGAGGGGGTGGAGAGAGGGGGGTGGAGAGAGGGGGGTGGAGAGAGGGGGGTAGAGAGAGAGGGGGTGGAGAGAGGGGGGTAGAGAGAAAGGGGGTGGAGAGAGGGGGGTGGAGAGAGGGGGTGGAGAGAGGGGGGTGGAGAGAGGGGGGTGGAGAGAGGGGGGTGGAGAGAGGGGGGTGGAGAGAGGGGGTGGAGAGAGGGGGGTGGAGAGAGGGGGCAAGGAGGCGCAGAGTGTGCTTCTTCATGTTGATCTGTGTGTCTACGAAGAAAGTAGCACGGATTGATTTTGTTGCACAATGGTAAAACACGTAAAAAAATTCATTTAAAAAGGGTGGGAGCGCATAAAGCAAAGCAATGGGGAAAAAAAATCGAAATGATGAACGAAGCAAGTGCCGACTAAACCGAGCATCTTCCTGTTTCCTCTGATCGTAAAAAATAAGAAAAGAGAGAGGGAGGGAGGGAGAAAGAGAGATAGCGACTCTCGCGAGACATGTGGCGAGTGCGAAGCGGATCGTGG
The DNA here is from genome assembly GCF_965212315.1 of Lampetra planeri. Lineage (NCBI taxonomy): Eukaryota > Metazoa > Chordata > Hyperoartia > Petromyzontiformes > Petromyzontidae > Lampetra > Lampetra planeri. The sequence goes on from NC_136107.1 coordinate 37,544,149, forward strand.
CTGCACATGCACCGTGAATTATAATTGAATGAGATGCGTTGCCAGGGCCTGGTCAGGCAGCGTTCTCTGTGCCCAGATTGTCTGCGTTATAACAATGAATCGAATTATTGTCAACATTATGTTTGCACTCGTTTAACCAGGAGAGCCTCTTTCTTTCTTTTATTTCGATTTAAAGCTTTCGTAACTGCAGGGATTCATCTTCTTGGTTCTTTCGGTAAAGTCACGTAGAAGGGAAACAATAAAATAAAATAAATTCTACATAATAATAAACAGGGCTGTCGGAAAGACAGCGTCTGAATGAACCTTCATTCAAACGCTGTCTTTCCGATAGCCCTGTTCTTCACCTGAGGACGGCTGCTTGCGTTGTGGCCGAAACGTCGTAAAAATTGTATTTTATTATGTTTTATTTTTATTATCTTTCTTTGTTCGCCGGGAGTGTCCTGCCCCACGTTTTCGAAGTCGTGGACGGGCCCGATATCGATATTGTTGTTGTGTGTTGATTCCAATTGAGCAATTTGCACGGAATGTTGCAACATTGGGATGTTGTTTTGGGCCCAAATTATTGGCCTTGTGTGTGTGCGTGCGTGCGTGCGTGTGCGTGCGTGTGCACGTGCGTGCGCGTGCGTTAGCTATGGGAGGAAACCGGAGAACCCAGAGGGAACCCATGCAGAACCAGGGGGGAGAGCGTTCAAACACCACACTGAAAGGCACCCGAGTCGAGAATCGAACCCACACCCTTCTTGACGCGAGAGGCACAAGTGTTACCACTGCGCCATGCTGCATCCCCTGATTGCGTCCCTAACATGCGGGAGACATCGCAAGTGTGAAAGTTAAAAAAAATCACGCGAGCCCGATCTGGGAATCCGCTATTGCACGCCGGTCTAACTCACACGTGGTGGTGACTACCGCCTCCATCGTTTGATGCTCAACAATCATCATTGCACGTGTGCGTACGTGTGCACGGTACACACGTGCCCACGTACCCACGTATGCGCACGTGTGCGTACGTGTGCACGGTACAAACATGTGGAAGTGTACAGTCAGGCGGCCGCGATGTACGATGAGCACGCTGGACTTGCAATCCTCCTCCCCCCACCCTCTCCCCACCTCCGCCCACTGGGAAGCATTCTAAGTGGTTACACCACAACTCGATCGGCAGGTTGCGTGTGGTGGGGTGAAGCACGAGAACGTTGAACGTGAACCACCCCTCCAGTACCTCGCGTCGAAGACGAGCTTTACAAACACGACTCGCGAGGGGCCCGATGGATCTCGTCTCAGCCGGAGAGCCTTCGCCAGCGGGGGAAATTACAGGGCTGCGCCTTAACCCTTGCGTTTTTTGATGTTTTCCCTCGTTTGTTTGCAGCCCGCGTGATGAGTGTATCCCCAATTACGGGAGAAAGGATTGGAATTGCTTTAACGCATTCTCGGTCTCCGTCTGCGCAAGGCTGCAGCGAGGATCGCCTTTCTCTGGGTCTTCTGTGATTAAATCATCCATCGCTTCCTCGGATTCCCTCGAGGTCCACCCCAAACCCCTCCCCCCTCCCTAGCCTCGCCGTCTCGTTCCCTCGTCCGCGCGCAGCGACTTCACATGTAATGGAAAAAGTAATATTTTAAAAAACTTTTTTTTAAACATGCTTTTATGAAATGTACTTGTAATGGAAGAACTCCACGACTCCAGGAAGTGGCCCCGAGGCTTGCCATAACGTAAGGGACCGTGGGCAATTACAACCAACGTCAGTTGACCGTGGATAATTAGACCCAAGCCGAAACATAACATAAAAAAAATGTTAAAAAAAATATATATTTTTAATGATAGAATATAGTATTGTCATCAGTATGACATAAATATACCAAGTTTGCAGTCGATACCACATTGGGAAGTGGGTTAAAATTGAGTAACAAGATTTGAGGATACAACGACAACAACAACGACAACAACAGACAGAGTGAGTTAAATGAAAGCGTGTAAAATATGTAATGTTATTAATTACATATGTACTTCATATGTAATTAATAATGACCCGCGATTGTATTTTATGCATCGTCTCGTTCACGCACATCGCACAGAGGCGCCGGGGAAGGAAAGCGGCCAGTTACACCGGCGCTGCCGACGATTTCCCAAGCTCTGCGGTCCTACATTGGGATACTTGGCCATCCCCACGAATATGTTGTTGTTGTTTTTATCATATGCAGGAAGCAGACTGTTTCGGATACAGTATTTGGTATTTATCAATATTAGTCGCGGCCAATATCTGTCCAGCTGCCTGCAAGTATTCTAGTTACATTATACGTCCAAAGTTTTGTCATTCGCATAATAATCATCATCATAATGCAGCCCTCCAGACAATGTATGTACATGCAGATCCTCTCTCATGTAGTCTTGTGAGATCGTGATTTTTCCCCGTGATCTGCCAAGGGTTGTTGTACCTTTCGAGGTGGCAACCTCATGCAATCTCCTCCTGTGCTGTGCCAACGTAGCCGACGTTTATTTGACGACAACATCCCCTTAATATTCACTTGCGCGTGGCTACGGAGCGTCACTGTGGATTTGCGATGAATTGGTATTTCGTTCTGTGTGTGCGCGTGTGCGTGTGGGTGGATACTGGGAAGCGGCAGCGTAGCGGTTAGCGCTACGCTGCGCTACAAATTCGGCGACCCGAGTTCGATTCCAGCTCACGGCCAACACCGGTGACGATTATCTGAATCGGTCCTGGGCCTCCCCTAGGTCGACTCAGCCTCAAATTAGTACCTGGATGCGGTGTGTAAACATCGCCACTAGGAAGGCAAAAGCGGCCGGGCGTGGTGTTGGCCACCCACCCCCTCGTGTGCCGTGTTGGCCTTCATAGGTGCACCCTAACAGCACTTGCCCCAACAGTCTGCTACAGGCTATACGGGTGATATTTGTCTTCGTGGGTACTGGAGGGTGGTCGTCTAGAGATAATCTCACGGAGCGTGGCGTCACGCCGACTGATGGAAGCTCCCCCAGGGATCGCGGCCACGGGGTCCGTGGAGCGTGGCGCCTCCATGCGCAATGCGTCCTGAGTGACGTGAAAATAAATCGAGCAGCGTTCGTGAGTGACACGCCACCCCACGTGTTGATCGGTGGCACACCATCCCACTTTGCACTCCTATCGGGTTTGGTATTGTCGTCGTTGTAACTTTCTATGCCCGCCCCAACTGGACAACTGTGAAAAAACGTTTCATAGCTCATCGGATTCCTCCAGTCTGAATAAAGATTCTTATTTCGCCTTGATTTGAAGCTTTCGTGACTGCAGAAATCCATACTCTTTGGTTCTTTCGGTAAAGTCACGTAGGTACAAAATATAATACATCACGACGTTTCATGCTTTCCCACCTGATGACGGACGCTTGTGTTGCGCCCGAAACGTCGTGATTCATTTTATACCTACGTGACTTTACCGAAAGAACCAAAGAGTATGGATTCCTATTCTGATTCTGATTCATGTATTGATCAGTGACACACCATACAACGTGTTCGTCAGTAACAACGCCACACGTGTTGCTCAGTGACACCAACCCACGTGTTCGTCACAGTAACACAACGTCACACCTGTTGATCGGTGACTCACCATGCCACGTGCTCATCGATCTGCAGACGTGGCAATCTTATGTGGTTGAGGGTTAATGACAAAAACCTTGGCTTCAAAATACCGCGTGACTTAACCCCTCCAAAATACAAATATGGATCAATCTATCGGCTACGAAACCTCCGCTTTAAGTGAACTAACCAACCACTAATCAACCAGTGGGCTCGATGGCTTAGGGTTTTGTACACCACTCCTATTTGATTGGCTACCGCGCTCTGATTTGAATGCGTTTAATTCGCCATGAATAAAGGGCCATTGCCGAAAACGTCGTCTATGTTTTTGCTTTTAAGGCCACGCAGCCTTTTTGACGAATGTGTTAATTTTGGTTTTGATTTTGAGATGTTTGTTTGCTATTAAGCTGCTCTCCGTGCACCTCCACACACAGCAGCGCTCTCACCGATCGCGGCTTCTCGCGCTCATCCCGGGACCCGTGCAGACGTCACACCCGAGCTCCTTTGTTCATCCCGTGCCGGAGTCGTGCATCATCGCGCGTGCGGCACCAGACGAGCCCAAGGGGGTGGGGGGTGGGGCGGCGTGGGGAGGTGAGGGGAGGCGAGCGACGGAGTGGGGCGGTCGCCGTTCATTCACGCCCGTGGAATTCTAATGCGTCCACGGTCCGCGTTGCCACGAGTAAGAAAGAGCCGCCCATTGTTCCAACAATAATACACGGGGCTATATATAGACAGGTGAGCGAGAGAGCGAGGGAGTCAGACGGGGAGAGAGAGGGAGACGACGAGAGAGGTTGCGAGGCGTATGGGTGCAAATGGGGAGCGGTGGCGCTGCAGTCGGCGCACTGGCACGGCCGTGTAAGCCTCGCGGCCACGGCTTGCAAACAGTGGCGAGCGGCATCTAGACCTGCTCTGAAGCTGCGCCTAAGTTGACTCAGACTTAAATCGCCGCCTGGTGAGGTGTGTGAAAACAGCAGCGTTGGGGGGGGGGGAGACAAAATCGTCCCGGGGTTATGATGCTCACCCGCACCCCAACTTAGTGCACAGCGCCGCCTGCCTCAAATAGGCGCTCGCTAAGGACACTTTCCCCGGCTGTCTGTTTAAAAAAAATAAAAGTCTTGTCGGAGCATCGCTGCCTTTCTTTGTGTGAGGGCCGCGCGGGGAGGCGAACGAGCGACGAATTACCCACGGCGCGTTCCCCGAGCGGCGACTCTCAATTTGAGATGCCGGTGCCGCGCCGAGGAGGATTTTAGTGTTTTTAGTTTTTGACTGTCGGCGATTGGATCGGCGGAGTCGATGCTGACGACCGCTTGCTGCTTCAACTCCGCGGGCATTTCGGATGCGCCGCTGCTCGCGGCACTCGCAAAAGACGAAGCGATGGCGGGAGGACTGAGCACGGACGGTGGGAGCGTGACCAGGGAACGGCAGAGGGCCCGACGGACGGTGGGAGCCAGGGTGGAAGGTCGTGGCGAGATGGCCGATTAGAGTTGAGCGGATTGGAGAGTGGAAGGCGAAGAGGAGGGGGGGGGGGGAGGTGAAGGATCGTGGAGTGGAGCGTGGAGGATTGTAAATAGTGGATACGAGTGGGGGTGGGGGGGGGGTGCTGGATGGAGGGTTGAGGATCGTGTGGGTGCCCCATGGAGAGTGGATCTACGAGTGGAGCGTGGAGCGTGGAGGATTGAGGGAGGACGAGGCTCGAGTGATTTGCGCGAGGGGAGCTCCGCGGTGAGCCGTGTCGGAGCCCCTCCCGGCCACTCGGCCCCGTCATCAGCGCGGCGCTCCCCGGAGCGGACGGTGCCGCCTCCACGCGCGCATTCAACATCCCTGGGACAGGCGCGGAATGACAGCGCGGTCACGTCCCGTCTCCTTCAATTTGAAGACCTCCACGCGTCTCCCTGTGCCATGCGCTCTTCCCCTCCATCCCTCCCCTATAGCCTCCCTGCCAACCTCCACCCATCTCCCCCTCCGTCCCTCTCTCCTTTTCTACCCCCCTCCCTCCCCACCATTCCCTCTCTTCCTTTCTCATCCCATTAATATCTCCCTCCTCCGTCCACCTACTCTGCCTAAGTTCATATAATTTATTCTGAAAATTACGTAATTATACCCTCCCTTCTTGCACCCACCGTAGCTTCCTCCTTCCGTGTCACTCTCGATCCATCTCCCCGTTCCCTTCATCCACGCTCCTTCCTCCTGTCCTCGCTTCTCCCCCCATCCCCTCCCTCCCCGCAACGCGAGGTGAGAACAGATGATCGAACAATCGCCACGCTGCCGTCTCTGGGAGGGAGAGCTGATGACATGAGACTAAATATTGGGTCCGAAGCCGTTTGACGGCATCCTGAGAGAAGAGTGGTGGGGGGAGGGGCGAGGTCGCGGTGTCTTCGGGGTTCCGCCCGTACCCAGGGTCCCCTTGCTGGGTCGCCACCCCCCGTAGACTGCTCGCATCTAATGGGTCCATTACGCGCGCCTCCTAACGAGGCGGGCTGACACAGCCGGGCCTCGGTCACGAGCGCGATGAGCGGTAGCGGCACGCGCGCGCGAGCGATCGTAAGGCACGCGGGGACACGCGGACGCCAGTGCTTTGACGTAAATGCACGAGGCGGCGAACACGTGGATGCACACGTGCGTCTGCAACCAAAGATAAAGACAACGTTCCCACTATAGCCTGTTTAGGCTGCTGGGGCAAGTGCCCCTGAGCAAGTGGCACCAGGAGGCGGGAACGACGCACGCAGCTCGCCACCCTCGCCACCCTGATGCGGCGTGTGAATAGTGTCCCCAGGGCCGATATTTACGCACCACTTTAAATACTCGTTTAAGGCTGAATCGACCTAGGGGAGCGCCTGAACCGGTTCAAATATTCGCCACTGATGTTGGCCGTGAACGGGAATTGAACTCAGGTCACCGGGTTCGTAGCGCAAGGTGCTAACCTCCACGCAACCACACCCCCACTACACACTCGTGCATGCCCTAACCATAACTTTAAATCTAGTCTATCCTCTAACGATAGCCCCTAGTCCCTAATCTTAACTCTCGAGCAAAGAGTGACGCTTACAACTAAACCTGACTCGAACCCTAACCATGACCCCATGCCCATACCGGACATCTGCGAAAAAGAGCTTCATAGCTCATCGGATTCCTCCGGCAGACTAAATACAGACTCTCATCTGATTCTGAACCTGTGCCGAACCCTGCCTCGAACCTGAGCTCACGCACGCCCCTCACCGTAACCACGCCCCTTTGTATCATACCCGTTGACATCTAGTCCTGACCCAAATCTTGACTTCATAAATCCACGAACTCTCTCTTCGTCCCTGAGCCTGGACTCCTTAACCGTGACCTCCCTGACCCCCACTGCCGTGACAGCCGGTCACAGTCTCCCTCTCTGCGTTGGCGAGACAGTCAACGACCCCGCTGTTGCGCCGGGCCCGTTACGTCCACATGACGGCGGCCGCGGAACGGGCTCGGTCCTTCTTTGTGAAGTCGCGTTGCGGTGTTTTTATGAGGCCAGGACGGATGACGCGGGACACCACGTGGGTAATGTATTCCCCAACAGCCGACCACGGCGTTTCGCGTCGTCAGGCGTCAACGCGCTTTGCGATGCTGCGTTGACGGGGCCGGGTATGGCCGGTGAACGAGGAAAACAAATGATTGCGTGTCCAGGGACTCCTCTACTTACGAACGAATTATCTTCCAGAAGTCTGTTCGGAAGTCGATTTATTCGTAAGTCCAACTTGACTCCAATCGATTCTAAACCATGTTGAACGGCATGTACGCTAAACACGGTGAATGGATTTAGACGGTGTATAATCTCCTGCAGATGTAGATGCCACTGGTTCTTCATGTTCTGCAGATGCCACTGCTTCTTCACGTTCTGCAGATGTAGATGCCACTGGTTCTTCACGTTCTGCAGATGTAGATGCCACTGGTTCTTCACGTTCTCCAGATGTAGATGCCACTGGTTCTTCACGTTCTGCAGATGTAGATGCCACCACCACCATTTATTGCGCTGCGGTTGAAATTACGACTCTCGGTCCAAACAAGCAAATGGACATACGCATAGGTCTGTTCGTATCTCTGAGAGTTCGTAAGTCGAATGTTCGTAAGTTGAGGAGTTCTTGTATAATAATAGCCAACGTTTCGGGCAATGTATCCTTCTTCAGAGCAAGTGATCCTTCGAACTGGAATGATTTTTCTTAAGAAGTCGACGCACCCGTCAACAACACGATCTTACACAATAAATATGTTTTTATAATTGGCGACGTTTCTGACAATGACCCTTCTTCACCTCCGATTGACGCGGTTGGCTACGTGCGGTGCAAAAGAAGTTCAACATACAGACATAGAACGTGAAGGTCCGATGCTAGAAAGGTCACCTAATATACACTTCTCTTTAAGACTCACAGTGTTGTTGATAGTTGTTGTTGTTGTTAATTTGTGCTTGTGCACCACTGCCAACGCAACAGCAGCACCACCACCAAATAACTCTCTTTTTCAAAACAAGGGCAATTGCCAGAAACATCGCCGAACATGTTATATATTGACGCTGAACATGTTAAAATGACGTGCACGACCCGCCCGGAGTGTAGACCATCACCATCATCATCCAGCAGTGGAGTGCCAGAGGAACTATCCCCGCGCCGTTGAAAGCCCTCTGTGCATTGTCCAATATCCGGGACAATCCGCACTTCTAAACGGGACCATCCCCTGCAATCAGCCAAATAAACTCAAAACTCGACAACGGCATCACAATCAGCTGTTGTCCTTCCCCCGCGCCGCCTGCGACGTGCAACGTGTTGGCCACGTGCGTCGCGAAACAAGCTCGAGGTGCTGCGACCGCACGGGCTGCCGAGCTCGCGCCCCGGGAGTCGCACGGAGGCGTCGGGAAGGAGTTGCGGAGAAAGCCACCCGGGGCTGGTAGAAGATGAGCCCAGCTAATGAATGCGATGATGATGATGGTGGTGGTGTCAGCATTGGGGGAGGGGTGACCGGGGGTTGGGGGCGGGGGGCGGGAAAGATGGGCCCAAAAACGTTCGCCCCCCCACCCCCTATAATTGAGCCAAACCCCCCCTTCGCACCTCCCCTCCCCCCGCCGCCCCCGCCTCTCCCCCTCCCCCCCCAATAAAACTCATTTCGTTGCGTTGGCAACAGCTGCTACAATTGTAAAACGCACAAACATCGAATCCCGTAAATGCCCGCTTCGATTGTACGTGATGCGATTGTCCTCGTGGCTTTGCGATAGAATTGTCATGTTATTTATTTTACTCCATATGCGGTGGACGCGGTGGCGTCGCAGTTAGAGCCCTGCGCTATGAATGCGTCGAACCGAGTTTGAGGGAGGGAGGAAGGGAGGGGGGGAAGGGAGGAAGGGAGGGGGGGAAGGGAGGAAGGGAGGGGGGGAAGGGAGGGGGAGAAGGGAGGGGGGGAAGGGAGGGGGGAGGGAGGAATGGAGGGAGGGGGTAAGGGAGGGAGAGAGCCGAATCTCATTGAGGCGCCACGGTAGCGAGATGTTAACTACCTCGCCTGATGTACAGGAGGTCGTGGGATCGATCCCGACCCTGACGCCTACAGTATATTTGGAGTGCGCGTCCCTCTCCTCCCCGTGGTCGCGTGGATTTTTCTCGGGGTCCCTCCACATTTAGAATCAACGTGCGTTCGGAGCATTAGCCCGCTATGAATTTCCACGCGATAATCCACTTCAAATTTGCATTGCCAGGTCGCTTCCAAAAAAGAGAGCTACAGAGCTCAGCGAGCCTTACCTCGTGTCACCACGTGGGACGAGCGACCGCAGGGGTCAAACCGTGGTCATTAAGGTCAGGAGGGGGTCAGCGGGGGGCGTGGTCTGGTGGGGGGGGGGCTGACTGCTCGTTAGTGTCTCTAAGCGGGCTCTTGACAAAGCCTCAGGCTGCCGCGCCCGCCTCGTAGCCCACACGGAGTCTCGCCGCGCGATGTCGAGACGCGTTCTCGCCCCACGGCGCCCGGGCGGTGTTCCCGCATTGCTGGGCTGGCGATGGAGAGAGACGGCGGCAGCGCGCGCGTCATCGCCAGCGCGTCGCCCGCCACGCGGCGGGGGCCTATTGGTCAAAGGCGATACTCGACGATTCAATCATCGGACCCTCCTTCCTGTAAAGTGCCCGGGGGGGGGGGAGGGTGTCACGCTCACCAATGAGACTCAACTCCCGGTCGCTTGAGTTATCGGCCCGTTTGTATAAACGAACAGGGCTACGTGCAAACCCCGGCTTGACAAAGTGTGCGCAACGGCGGACTAATGCGCGATGATTCCCTCCTTTCCCGAGATTTGGAATTTGGCCGAGAGCCAACGCAGCGATTACCCTCAGAGTCCCCGTCTTTTAAATATGCGGAGCTCGTAGGGGCGGGGGGGAGAAATATATTGTCCGTAAGCTCCATAAATTAATAAGTAAAGGGGAGGAGGAGAGAGAGAGAGAGCGATACGAGCTCGGCATTTTCAGTCGCGCAAAATCATTTATCGGCGATTTCTCTCCGACGCAGTTCGACCCTTGGCGCCGTTGACAGCGACTTTCACACTCGCGAGCCGCCCTCCCGTCATCCACGCCGCCAGTGGCCGCGCCGTGCAAGCTGAGAGATTAAAGGCGCAGCCCTGCAAATCGCGCTGCTCACGCCTCGTCAAGGCGGAAGGTGCCTCCGCCAAAGGGGGGCTTCACTGAACATCACCGCTGTCCCCGCTCCTCGTTGGCCACGCGCGTCGGAAGAGGTGGGAGTTACCCACGCTTTACCCTACCACCTGCTGGTTGACGAACTGCGATGCACCAGTCTACCCTGCTGGGCGGGCAGGAGCGACGGGATTTTATCAACGATTTCCACCCTTTCGACTGCCGCGCCGAGAGATCGAACCGAACCGGTGACCTCAGGAATGCAAGTCCAGTGAGTTTATCATCGCACCACGGCAGCCGTCTACGCCCCGTACTCAGGGTTTACTTTCATCCGGGTCTGCCCGGCACACCACATCGAGTATGCACCTCTTGCTGTGAGCGTGACTCACTGTTAACGGGCACAGCCTTACCGGTGACCCTGCAAATATTCGGTGACAAATTGACTCGGCGACGTGCTTCTGGGTGATACCGCGTGTGTATGTCTGTATATCTTCTTGGTTCTTTCGGTACAGTCACGTAGAATGGAAATAATAAAATAAAAAAATAAAACATAAAAAAATAATTATTTTTATTATTTTATTATGTTTTTTTATTATTTTTATTATTTTATTATTATTTCCATTCTACGTGACTTTACCGAAAGAATCAAGAAGATGAATCCCTGCAGTCACGAAAGCTTTAAATCGAAATGTATGTCTGTATATTGAACTTATTTGGCACCGCACGTAGACAGCCGTGCTTGTCGGAGATGCGGGTGAAGGACAACAAACTAAACACAAAAAAGCAATTCAAAATAAATTAGTTTTCAATCTAGATGATGATGTAAAAGTGCATCGTTCCAGTGGTTTCCTACTATCGGAAGGGGAGAGCGTTCCAGACGGCCTCAGAAGCGCATCTGAAAGCGCCGCGCGATGCGTTGACCTTTGTCTTTGTTCGATGGCCAGCCAAAAGCCGCTGCTGCGATGATGACCGGAGTTTGCGTGGTGGTCTATGCTCCTTGATGAGTTTAGCGTGTTCCTCAGCAAGATGTCCGACGTTTCGCGCCCCACGTGCTGGAAGCATCTTTGTCGGCGGGAAATGTGAAAAAAATGGATGTTCAGGATTTAAAAAAAAAATCCCACCACGTGGAGCTAAACGTCGCCCTGCCCGACAGCATTCGCTCTTTCTCTCGCTCTCTCACAGAGAGAGAGAAAGAGAGAGGGCGACTCAGAGGCGCGATGTGGAAGCACAGACGAGCGGGGAGGGTAGCAGGAGCCACGCGGTGAGCCGGCAACACCATCAATTGCCAAGCTCTGCGGTCTTCTATGTAGTGTTAAATATGTTTTCAGCCCAATTAACGAGTGGTAATACACGTGGGGGGAGGGGGTCACCGGAGCACCAGGATAAAACCCGCGCCTGGGAGAGGGGGGGGGGGGGCGGGCAACACTCTATCCCACTCTATCCCATAGAGGTAGTGCAGATCGAGAGGAGTCAGCAATTTTCTCTGCGTTGCACGTTCGTGGCGAGCCAAGGTACGGCCGCTCCTCTACGCCTACCCAACGGCAAAGGGGAGTTCCACAACATTTAGTGCGGCGATCCACCAAACCTCTGCGGCTGCCTCGATGGCGACAGGCAGCCACGTGCAGCGCAGCTACCGCCGCTCGACCACGACGACTTCTAATGAGCGCGACGCGCGCGCACGGCCGCGTGCGTGGGGTTGATGGGGCGTGCGGGGGTCTGCGTGCGGAGCGTGTCCCTTATTCGGTGGGGGTGGGTATAGGGGAGAGGGTGGGTTGGAGGGCGAGTGGGGGAGACGGCAAACACTAATGACCCCGTGACGCCACAGCGCAACGCGAGACCGCTGTGTGCTGAGAGGTTCGCGGCTGCAAATTGTAAAAGGCAATGATGCAACCTAGAGCACTGCGGCCGAGACAGACCCCTCCTGGAAAATGATCGTTAACGTGACTCTCGCTGCTCGGCCGGTTAAACGCGGGGCGCCAATAAATCAATCGGAGGATCGCCTTCACGTGCGTCTCGGTGCGGGGAGCTCATCGTTATCATCGTCGACGTCGTCATCAGCCACGGTCCATCCACTGCTGGATGAAGGCCTCCCGGACCCGAGTCGGCACCAGACGGAGGTGCGGAGCAGAATCCCACGGAGTCGTTCAGCGCGAGCGAGGCTCTGTGAGCTGCGCGAATGACCTTGCCCCCCCCCCACACCTTCGCCTCGCCCTCCTCCTCACTGCCCCCACTCCTCAGCCCCCCTCCTTCCCTCCCTCCCTCCCAACTTCTCCGCGTCATTTACATTCAGGGAGAGGAGTGAGGGCGCTGGGGGGGGGGGGGGTGGCGGTTGTGCAACGAGGTGGAGGGCCCCGTTAGCGGCTAGGGACGGAGCGGTGGAGCCGCCGCACGACACTCGCGCGGATTCCTTCCCCCGTCAACCACCGCACGCGGACGTCGCTCACAATGCCCCTCGAGGCGAGTCGGGGGACGCGAAGGGTTAGGTAGGGGGGGGGGCTGGGTGGGCGTGGGGCGGGGGAGAGGGGGGGGGCCGTGGCACTCGACGTGATCGCCGCGAGCCCCGATAATGGGCTGTCAGGATGAGCGCAGCGCGCAGCGACAGTGCGGGGGAGGGGAGGGGGGGAGGGTGGAGAGGGAGGGAGGGAGGGAGGGGTGGAGGGAGATGCCAGGATAGGCAGGAAAGCGATGGAAAGGGGAGGAAGAAATGGACGAAGGGAGGGAGAGATGGAGGGAGGGAGGGATGGGATCATGGTGGGGCTGGGTGTCTACGCACAATGCGTGTTTTTATTTACGTATTGCCACAAACCCGGCGACGGTAGTTCGAGTCCCGCTCACGACTAATAACAGTGGCGAATATCTGAACCCGTCCTGGGACTCCTCTAGGTCGACTCCGCCTCAAATTGATACCTGGTGCGGCGTGTAAGCATCGCCATTTGGAGAGCCAAAGGCGGCCGGGTGTCGAACTGAGCACCCACCCACCAAGTGAGCCGCGTGCGAACCTTCACGAGGTGCCCGCGATCCACCGCCTGTCCCGACAGCCTGTTAAAGACCCGACGGCGGGGATCTTTGTCCTGCGTGTCTGAGCGAGCGAGCGAGCGAGACCCAGTGAGTGGGTCTCCGTTGTGTGCATTACTACCGTGTGTGCATTTGTGCAAATCCGCGAGGTGCGCGTGATGTCCTCTGATTGTGGCCCGTTAACATCATCATCCACCGTCGTCGCTGGGGGGTGGGGTCGAGTGGGACGGGGGGGTGGGGTCGAGTGGGACGGGGGGGTGGGGCAGCACGCCTCTTCCCTACGGATCCTCTGGCCACTTTGCCTCGTCCGTTCCTCCGTCGCCGCGCGCTTCTTCTCTGGCTGCGCATTGCGCGAGCCTCGAGCTGGCTATAAACAGATCCATCCTCATCTTCCCTAAGCACACGCCACCCACGGCGCCAACGCGGCGCTCTGACGTGTCCATGATTTCATATCGCCGCGGAGGCAATTAATAAGAGCCGCGCGCGCGCGCCCCTCCTCGCTCGTCTCGCACAAATTCGTTTGGCTGCGATCTCTCAGACATCGTCCCCGGATTTACGCGATGCGCGCGCACACGCGCAACATTGACACACGTGCGTGTTGGGTGGGTGACTGTGGGTGAGTGTGGGTGAGTGTGGGTGGGGGTGTGTGTGGGGTGAGTGTGGGTGAGTGTGGGTGGGTGAGTGTGGGTGAGTGTGGGTGTGTGTGGGGTGAGTGTGGGTGAGTGTGGGTGTGTGTGGGGTGAGTGTGGGTGTGTGTATATGAGCGTGGGTGGGGTGAGTGTGGGTGGGTGTGTGTAGGGTGAGTCGTGGGTGGGTGAGTGTGGGTGGGTGAGTGTGGGTGAGTGCGGGTGACTGTGGGTGTGTGGGTGTGTGTGGGTGTGTGTAAGGTGAGTGTGGGTGGGTGAGTGTGGGTGACTGTGTGTGTGAGTGTGGGTGAGTGTGGGTGTGTGTGGGGTGAGTGTGAGTGGGAGTGACTGTGGGTGAGTGTAGGTGAGTGTGGGGGTGTGTGGGTGACTGTGGGTGTGTGTGTGTGGCCTGGCACAAGCGTCGTGGTGACGTCACCGCCACTTAGTGGCGAATGGCGGTTGTTGTTGTTGTGTGTGTGTGGGGTGAGTGCGGGTGTGTGTGGGTGTGTGTGGGTGGGGTGTGCGTGGGGGTGTGTAGGGTTAGTGTGTGTGTGTGGGGGGTGAGTGTGGGTGAGTGTGGGTGGGTGTGTGTGTGAGTGCGGTTGTGTCTAGGGGTGAGTGTGGGTGAGTGTGGGTGAATGTGGGTGTGTGTGGGGTGAGTGTGGGGTGAGTGTATGTGGGTGTGTGTGGGTGAGTGTGGGTGACTGTGGGTGAGTGTGTGTGGTTGGGGTGCGTGGGGAGCGGCGGTGTAGCGGTTAGCACGCCGCGCTATGAACCCAAGGACACGAGTTCTATTCCCGCTCACGGCCAACACCATTGACTGTTATTGTGAACTGGTCCGGGCCTCTCCTAGGTCGATTTAGCCTCAAATAAGTAAACATCGCCACTAGGGAGACAAAGGCGGCCGGGCGTGGTGTGGGCCATCCACCCCCTCGTGTGCCGTGGCGGCCTTCACAGTTGTTCGCTAACAGCACTTGTCCCAACAGTCTGTTAAGACTATACGGGCGATCTTTGCCTTTGTGTTACGGAGATCGTGCGGAGCGGTGGCGAAGTGGTTAGCGCACTGCGCTGTGAAACGCGGCCTTAATCAAATTCAATTCCCGCTTAATTCAAGATTTTAAGCTTTCGTGACTGCAATGATTCATACTCTTAGGGTTTTTTTTCGGTAAAGTCACGTAGGTCAATTTATTTTTATATTATTTGTATTATTTATCTATTATTATTTATTTAATTTTTACCTACGTGACTTTACTGGAAAAAAAACTAAGAGTATCAATTCCCGCTCACGACCAATATGAGTGGCGAATACTTGAGCCGGTCCTGTGCCTCTCCTAGGTCGCCTCATCCTTAAAACGAGTACCTGATGTGTGCACATCAACACTGGGAAGACAAAGGCAGCCGGGCTTGGTGTTGGTTACCCACCTCGTGTGCCGTGCTGGCTAACAGCACTTGCCCCAACGATCTGTTCAAGGCTGTCGGGGGATCTTCATCTTTGGTGCGGTGCACACGTGTAACATGATACACGTGTACGTGTGTGGGGCACACGTGTGACGTGATACACGTGTGTGTGTGTGGTCCACACGTGTGACGTGATACACGTGTGTGTGGTGCACATGTGTGACGTGCTAGACGTGTGCGTGTGTGGTGCACACGTGTGCGGGTCGGGCAGGTTGCTCGATCGTGGGGGGGCATAGAAATATAGAAGTAGAGTACAACATTGGTTTGTGCTGCGCGCCCTTCTGCTGATCGCCACGTGTGTGTGTTCAACCACCGGGGAGCGGTGGCGCAGCGGTTCGCGCACTAAAGTGATGAATAGCTGAACCGGTCCTAAGCCTCCCGTAGTTCGACACAGCCTCAAATGATTGCCTGGTGCGGTGTATAAAAAAAACGAGTGCTGGGGAGACAAAGGCTGTCGGGCGTGGTGCTGGCCACACTACCTCGCCCCCGTGCGCCGTACTCGCTCCAACACACGGCACTTAGCCCAACAATCCGATAACGGCTCCGCGGCGGCGAGGACCTCGTTGTAGGTACACGTGGCCGGTGCGTGGAATTCGTTCAGTGCGTCGTAAATATTCAACGCGGCGGCTCCCGTTACGAAGTTGGGTCACGAATTGAAGCGAGCAAATCGATTCGCAAATTCCTGCACGTCCCTCCGCATCGCCCTCACCCCCCACTCCACCGCCCCCCCCACACCTCCCTCCCCCCCCGAGCCCGACGTAATGGACCGTCTCGGCTCACGTGACGCGACCATCTCTGGAACAAAGCGATCCGCGGACTCTACCATTGCTTCAAGCGCATGGTTGGTGGGGGGGGGTGTGTCTCGGCGTCTGGTTCATCTCGACTCTCCCCACTGGAATAAATAAACAAATAATGCTCACGCGAAGGGGCTCCGACCTCGGCCGTCAGCTGTCGGTGGCGGGTGCGAGAGAACGCGGCGCCGGGTGAGAGTGCGAATCCTCCTCTGTCTGCCGAGCGGAACGATCCCTCGCCGAGGAGGAGGAGGAGGAGAAGAACGTCCCGAAGCCCGTTTGGGGCCGGGAGACACGGCAGGGGAACAATCAGTGGCGCTCTTATGTCTGCCCGGAGCGCGAGCCGCAAACCCACGGCGCAGTTCCTCGCGGGTTCACGGCCACCGTCAAATGGCAGCGGCGCGTCGGAGCGCGCTGCTGACGCCGCCTCCGTCACCGCCTCGAGACGCGCGCCTCGCGTTCCTTCCCCGAGCCGGTGAGGCTCATGTGAGCGCGACCCCTGCCCGACATCATCCTCCTGCTCTTCGACTCGAGCGAGCACAGCTCCACGGAACCGGTGAGCGGCACCTGGAGCTCCTGGGCTTCTGTTCCTCCTCTTGTCCACTCGCCTCCACCGCCTCCTCTTCCTCGTCGTCGTCCTTCCGTCCGCGGTAACGGGAGTCGCTTTAGTCGCGGGCGCCTCTGCTCCTGCTCCTGCTGCTGCTACCGACGTGAATCGTTGGCGATCGTCAACGCCTCGGAGGAGGGTCTCGTTGAGTGGCTGCCACAGCAGCTCGTTTGCTCCGGCGTGGCTCGCTCGCTCTCGTTCGCTGGGCTCGCAGCACCCACCGCCAGCACCGTCAGCACCGTCAGCACCGCGCGCACCAAACTCGACTCCGCCGCGGTCTCTGCCGCCCCGCGGCTGACCGAGGCGAGTTTTACGAGCGGCGCTGCTGAGCGGGGACTCGCGGAGTCGTGGGGCGCGCGTCGCGGCCCCGCGCGAGGCGGCGATGGACGAGGCGGACGGGACGACGAGGGGGAGAGGCTGAACAGGCGCCGTCAAAGCGCACCCCGCTCCTGAACGGTGAGCGGCGAGCGTTCCTGATGCGCGCGCGCGCGGATGTGTGCACGTGTGTGTGTGTGTATGTGTGTGCACGTGTGTGTGTGTATGTGTGTGCACGTGTGTGTGTATATGTATGTGTGTGCACGTGTGTGGTGTTCGTGTGTGTGTATTCGTGTGTGTGTTCGTATGTTCGTGTGTGTGTGTGCACGTGTGTGTGTGTGCACGTGTGTGTGTGTGTGCACGTGTGTGTGTGTGCACGTGTGTGTGTGTGCACGTGTGTGTATGTATGTGGGGAGCGATAGTGTAGCGGTTAGCGCGCTGCGCTATGAATCCGGCGACACAGGTTCGATTCCCGCTCACGGCCACACCAGTGACGATTATCTGAACCGGTCCCGGGCCTCCCCTAGATCGACTCAGCCTCAAATGAGTACCTGGTGCGGTGTGTAAACATTGCCACTAGGGAGACAAAGGCGGTCTGGCGTGGTGCTGGCCACCCACCCCCTCGTGTGCCGTTCCGGCCTTCATAGGTGCTCGCTAACAGCACTTGCCCCAACAGTCTGTTCCAGGCTATATGGGGATCTTTGTCTTTGTGTGTATGTACGTGTGTGTGGCACAGTAGGGGGCACAGGTGGTACATCAGCCAGTCATCTCAGTCAATTGACTCGTGGCACCTGGGTCTGCCCCGTGACCTCCTGCCAGCGGGCGTTCGACACTTCACGTGGCCTCAACGTGCACCTAGCCTGGCACAAGCGTCGTGGTGACGTCACCGCCACTTAGTGGCGAATGGCCGTTGTTGTTGTGTGTGTGGGGAGCGGTAGTGTAGCGGTCAGCGCGCTGCGCTCTATGCACCCGGCGACCCGGGTTCGATTCCCGCTCACGGCCAACACCGGTGACGATCATCTGCACCGGTCCTGGGCCTCCCCTAGGTCGACTCAGCCTCAAATAAGTACCTTGTGCGGTGTGTAAACATCGCTACTAGGGAGACAAAGGCGGTACGGGTGTGGTGCTGGCCACCCACCCCCTCGTGTGCTGTACCGGCCGTTATAGGTGCTCGCTAACAGCGCTTGCCCCTACAGTATGTTAAGGCTATACGGTGGATCTTTGTTAGTGTGTGTGTGTGACTTTAACAGGATCTCGCGAACAGAACTTGTCTCGGCAGCATGAACGCGACGTGGTGGATATTTGTCTCTTGTGTGTTCGTGTCTTTGTGTGGGGAGCGGTTGTGTAGCGGTTAGCGCGCTGCGCTATGAACCCGGCGACCCGAGTGACGGTTATCGCAACGGGCCCTGGGCCTCCCCTAGGTCGACTCAGTCTCAAATGAGGAGCTGGTGCGGTGTTTAAACATCGCCACTCGGGATACAAAGACATGGTTTAGACCCTTCGTGTGCTATTCAAAAGTCTGTTCAGGCTATGCGGAAGAATTTTGTCTTTGTGTATATGAATATATGTGTGTGTGGAGGTGGAAACGTTGTGTGTGCGTGTGTCTGTGAGTATGTTTGACTGTAGATATCTGTGCGTGTGTGGGAACGTGCGTGTATGTGTGTGCGTGGCAGCGTAGCGGTTAGCGCGCTGCGCTACGAACCTCGCGACCCGAGTTCGATTCCCGCTCGCGGCCAACACCGGTGACGATTATCTGAACCGGTCCTGGGCCTCCCCCAGGTCGACTCAGCCTCAAATGAGTACCTGGTGCGGTGTGTAAACATCGCCACTTGGGAGACAAAGGCGGCTGGGTGAGTTGCTGGCCACCCACCGCCTCGTGCACCGTCCCGGCCTCCATTTAATTGTCAAACCGCACTTGTGCAGGCCACACGGGGGATCTTTGTCTTTGCATCCGCGTGAGTGTCGATTCACTTAAAATGCGCAAAGGGTAGCGGACTCGCGTGGCCCGGCCGCTACGAGCTGTGAATGCTAAAGTCAGCGGCGGCTATCGACGCGACGCGACTCACGCGGCTTTAACACAGCGAGCGGCTCGATGTGGCTCGATGTGGCTCAGCGCGGCTCACGCAGACCAGGTGGCTCGGCGTACGCGTGGCTTAGAGTGGGCTCACGAAAAGCGCGCGGCTCAGCGAGACTATAACAACGGCCCCGACTCATTCTCATCAGCGAGGCTCTCTCGCGGTTGAGGCTGATCGTGGCTCAGACGTCTCGTTACGGGCTTGTCCGCAATTAAAGGCTGTGGCTCAGAATGAGGGCGGCTGTCGTGTGTGTTTGTGTGTGTGCTTGTGTGTGTGTGTTTGTTTGTGTGTTCAAAATCAACGTTTTTGGGTTTAGATCGCGTTATTTATAAATGTGTCGTAACCCTCCACCACCACCCGACACGGCAAATCAGTAAAAAAGTGTCACGTTGACAAAAGACAAATAGTTCACTGCTTTATCCCACCGGTGTGTTGAAGCGTGAAACCACAACATTTACAATTTGAGTACGACGTTTCGCTGGTAATTGCATCCAGCATCATCGGGCAATTCGCCACTCTTTTTCTGATTGGCCGTGTCGGGTGGTGGAGGGTTACGACACATTTATAAATAACGCGATCTAAACCCAAAAACGTTGATTCTGTGTGTGTGTTTGTGTGTGTGTGTTTGTGTGTTCTTTTTTACAGCTGAAACTCAGAGAACCGCGTGAAATCCGCGGTGCTGGGAGGAATGGCGGCCGCACAGGCGATTAGAGCTCCGGCTTTGAAGGGGATTGTTGGATATATATTTTTACCGCTTTCATTTAAATGCCGCGTTTGATGCGCGCGCGTGATACGTGTGCGTGTGCACGCGCGCGGCCCCGTCTCGAATTCCCCGCACGCACCTGCATCAGCGAGCGAGCGCGGGGCGCAACAGCGGTGGTACCGATAGTGGACGTGCCGGTGGTGGTGTTGGTGGAGTTAGTGGTGGTACCGGTGGTGGTGGTGTTGGTGGTGGTACCGATAGTGGACGTGCCGGTGGTGGTGTTGGTGGAGTTAGTGGTGGTACCGGTGGTGGTGGTGGAATTGGTGGTGGTGCCGATAGTGGACGTGCCGGTGGTGGTGTTGGTGGAGTTGGTGGTGGTGGTGGTGGTTGTGTTGGTGGTGGTGCCGATGGTGGTGGTGTTGGTGTTAGTGCCAGTGGTGGTGGTGTTGGTGCAGGTGGTGGTGGTGCCGGTGGTGGTGTTGGCGGTGCCGGTGGTGGTGGTGGAGTTGGTGGTGGTGGTGGTGGTGGTTGTGTTGGTGGTGGTGCCGATGGTGGTGGTGTTGGTGTTGGTGCCAGTGGTGGTGGTGCCGGTGGTGGTGTTGGCGGTGCCGGTGGTGGTGGTGGTGCCGATGGTAGTGGTGGTGGTGTTGGTGCAGGTGGCACTGGTGGTAGTGGTGCCGGTGGTGGTGGTGTTGGTGTTGGTGCCGATGGTGGTGATGGTGGTGGTGCCGGCACCGCCTTGGAGCCAGTATGTTGACAACCGGTTCCATTTAATTGCGAGCGGCTGGGCTCTACGACCCGCTAAATCACTACCAGGGAGCCGTGACTGACGGGGGGTCTCGTGTCCCCCCCGCGCGGAGGGGGCCTGAACCTCTCCCACCAACCCCCCCCACCTCCCCGCACACCCCGCCCCTCCTCCGAGCGGGTGAGGTTGCGAAATAAATGACCTCAGCCGTGGCAGCGACACGAGCCCTCTCTCATTAATGTCCCGCAGCGCGCCGCTCGCACAGCTGCCAGCGGTGGCCGTGGCCATTGGCTTCAGGCGGCGTTCACCGAAAGGGCGGCGGAGGAGGAGGTGGCGGGTAGGGGGGGGGCTGCCTGTCCGGGGGAGTGGAGGTGGAGATGGCGGGCAGGTCCATATTAGCGCGTGGCGGCTCGAACGGTTGCGTGGAGGCGCGACCGGTTGCGTGGAGGCGCGACCGGTTGCGTGGCGGCGCAACCGGTTGCGTGGCGGCGCGAACGGTTGCGTGGAGGCGCGACCGGTTGCGTGGCGGCGCAACCGGTTGCGTGGCGGCTCGAACGGTTGCGTGGAGGCGCGACCGGTTGCGTGGAGGCGCGACCGGTTGCGTGGCGGCGCAACCGGTTGCGTGGCGGCGCGAACGGTTGCGTGGCGGCTCGAACGGTTGCGTGGAGGCGCGACCGGTTGCGTGGAGGCGCGACCGGTTGCGTGGCGGCGCGACCGGTTGCGTGGCGGCGCGAACGGTTGCGTGGCGGCGCAACCGGTTGCGTCCCTCCTCTGATTTTCACGGGGTCGCGGGCGTTGCGCGCGCCGGTATTGACGGGCGATTAGCGACGCGGAGAGGCGACGCTGGCATATTTGTTGTTTTCTTGCTGGAGACGGGGGCACGGAATGTAAACGACGCCGTGACTCTGTGCGAGTGGTTCTAAGGCTCAGACGAGCGGGGTCTCCGAGAGAGAGATAACCAATATTCCAGCATCAGACACCTGTCCTGCGGTTGGCACGTGAGAGTGGCTTTTAAATAAGAGGTTCATTGGGCCAGATGTTAACTACCTCGCCTGGTATACAGGAGGTCGTGGGTTCGATCCCGACCCTGACGCCTGCGGTATATTTGTTGTCTCTCTCTGCTTGTGTGTCTGTCTTTGTGTTTCCGTGTCTGTCTCTTGTCTCTCTCTCGAAATTTCACACTTAACTTCTAATTTATAATCTTTGGAAGAACGTAATCAACCAGGCTATGCGTTAATAGTGTGTTGACCGACTCTCTGTGTTGCATTGCAATACATTTCCAAATTGTACTAAGTTTGTTTGATTAAGTGTGTTTTCTCTCTTTCTCTCTGTGTGTGTCCTCGTGTTGTCGCTCTCGTATTTCCTGCAGTCGCGAAAGCTCCAAATCTCTCATTGACATGCTAATTTATCTACCCCCCCCCTCTCTCTGCCCCCCTCTCTCTCTCTATTTAAGGCCTCGACACAGAGGCGTTGTTTCTCTGTGTGCCTACGTGTGTGTCTCTCTGTGTGTCTCTGTGTTATCTCTCTCTGCTTATGTGTCTGTCTATGTGTCTCCGTGTCTGTGTTTTGTCTCTCTCTCAAATTTGGAAATCTTTGTAAGAACATAATCAACCAGGTAGGGTGTTGCCTTATGTTAGCCGACTCTCTGTGTTGTATTGCATTATATTTATAACTTTACTAGGTTTGTTTTCACTTTCATTTGTACCTGATGATGATTGCGTGTGTTGCAATCGAAACGTCGTATGCTATTATTAAATTTATTTTTCTTTCTACGTGACTTTTCCGAAAGAACCAAAGAGTAATTCCTCCAAATCAACTTTTTTTATATTTGGAGTTTGCGTGTCTCTCTCCCCGTGGTCGCGTTGATTTTTCTCCGGGTCCTCCGATATTTCCCTCCACAATTAGACTCCACGTGCGTTCCGAGCGGTGATTCTTAACCTGGGGTGCACGCACCACCACCTCGGGGGGCGAGATGCCCCTTGTGGGGGTGCGAGATATATCCAGATTTTTTTAGAAGTTAAATCAGCGAAAGACAAATTATGCACGGGCACGTAAGTGCAGCTCATTTGTTACATCAAACCCTAGGTATGTATTAACATTATAACTTTTTTTACGATTGATAACCAAGGGTGTGGAAGGCTGCAGTAAAGGTTAAGAACCACTGGTTTAGAGTGTCTGGCTGCTATAAATTTCCACGTGGTAAAAGATTTCGTTGAGCTATCATTTGTGGCCAGGTCGTGTATGAAAAAGAGCTACATGGCTCAGTGGGCCTTACCTGGTCAAAAATAAAATGAGTTTAGTTTTAGCCTCCCCTCGGGAAATGACCAACTCCCAATGGACTGCAAGGATAACGTCGGTTTTTTTTTATCCAGGAAAACCACACCGAGTCTCAAGACTCTCCTTGAGGAGGGTCCTGCTCTACCTTTGGATGTTTGACCGAGTCCCTTCTCACCCAGCAGCTTTCTGGCTTTGTGGACGGGAGGAAATCGGAATTCCCGGAGAAACTCTCCCCCCCCCTCTCCCCCTTGCGAGGAGATGACAAGAACACGTCCGCTTAGACAGATTCAAGAACTTAATTCTAGATTTGAAGCTTTCGTGACTGCAAGGATTCATATTCTTAGGTTTTTTCGGTAAAGTCACGTAGGTAGAACATTAAAATTAATAAAAGTAAAATAAAAATCACGACGTTTCGGAGGCAACACAAGCCTCCGTCTTCAGGTGGAACCGTCACAGCCACGACAGCTGTATCAATCTCTCATTTACATTTACTTGATACAGCTGTCGTGGCTGTGACGGTTCCACCTGAAGACGGAGGCTTGTGTTGCCTCCGAAACGTCGTGATTTTATTTTATTTTACTTTTATTAATTTTAATGTTTTACCTACCTGGTGACTTTACCGAAAAACCCTAAGAATAAGATTCAAGAACCACACTTTGCTGTCCCTTACATTTCTCCTCTTTGGGCAACCCACTTTGCAGCGAGGTCTGCGAGCTTTCGCAAAACAATTCAACGTGCTCCACCAACCCTTCCATCCAAAGCGGCAGATTGACAGAGGAGTGCGCCACGCGCGATTCACAACTGATTGCCACGTGGTTGATGCGACACGCGGGGTCACGTAGCGTTGGGACGCGACGTCAGATCCGGGAAATCTTGGATGCAGGCGGAGGGATCAGAGACCAACGCTCCTAGTAAACATTATCTTATACACGCACGCGCGTAGCCAGAGATCTAGGCCCGTATGGTTTGCTCCCTGACCCCTTTGTGTGTGTGTGTGTGTGTGCCACGGTGGCGAGATGTTAACTACCTCGCCTGGTATACAGGAGGTCATGGTTTCCATCCCGACCTTGACGGCTGCTGTATATTTGGAGTCTGCGTGTCTCTCTACCCGTGGTCGCGTGGATTTTTTCTCCGGGTCCTCCGGTTTTGCCCTCAACATTGAAAAACATTCGTCTGTAGTCTTTGGCTGCTATACATTTCCACGTGATAAGCCACTTCGTTGAGCTATCACTTGTAGCCAGGTCGCTAATGCAAAAGAGTTACATAGCTCAGTGGGCCTTACCTGGTCAAATATAAAATAGTTCAATAATAGTTCAGATCCGGGAATGTTTGGGTGCAGGCGTAGATATGAGAGACCAACGCTCTTCGGAAACCGGCTCTCACGCACCCACGAGCCAGAGAGCTCGGCCCGTCTGGTTCGCCCCCTGACCCCTGTGTGTGTGAGCGAGTGTGTGTGAGCGAGTGTGTGTGAGCGAGTGAGTGTGTGTGAGTGAGTGTGTGTGCGTGTGAGCGAGTGTATGTGAGCGAGTGTGTGTGTGTGTGAGTGAGTGTGTGTGTGAGTGAGTGTGTGTGAGCGAGTGAGTGTGTGTGAGTGAGTGTGTGTGTGAGTGAGTGTGTGTGTGAGCGAGTGTGTGTGTGAGCGAGTGTGTGTGTGAGCGAGTGTGTGTGTGAGCGATTAGCGCGCTGCACTACAAACCCGGCGTCCCGAGTTCGATTCCCGCTCACGGCCAACACCAGCGACGATTGTCAGAACCGGTCCTGAGCCTCCCCTAGGTCGATTCAGCCTAAAACGAGTACTTGGTTGCGGTGTGTAAACATAGCCACTGGGTATACAAAGGCGGCCGGGCGTGGTGTTGGCCACCCACCCCCTCGTGTGCCGTGTCGGCCTTCATAGGTGCTCGCTAACAGCATTTGACAAAACAGTCTGTTAAGGCTATACTGAGGGTGGGGGGGTGGGTGGGGGGATCGTGGTCTTTGTTTTGTGCGCGCCGATGCGATGCGAGGCGCGCGTGCACGCGTCAATTCCAAATCGCTCGCAGTCTCGCCCACGCAAATGCGGGGAGCACGGTGGCATTGGTTGAAGAGCGACGCCGCAGCGATGGTCAGTGGCTTCTGGACGCTCGCGGAGACGCGCCAAACAGCGCACCACGATCAGGGGGAGCAGGCGCTGGCGCCGGCTCAGACAGCGGGGCCCTTGACCGGCTGGAGCGACGTGAATTTGTCGGTCAACGAACCTCGACTGTGCATACAAGCGACTGTGACGATGTCGCCTCGTGTGTGTGTGTGCGCTGTATATGGATGTGGAGAAATCGCTCGGTGGAAAATCTCTGCGTGTAAATTGCAGTGGACGAATTACGTCGTGCAAATACTGATTTCTGGTTTTTACAAATTCTCTCCCCGTGAAAGTTTTCGTTTAAATATTAACCGCGATGAATGCTACGTGGACATCTCCTGTACAAAACACTCGTGTAGAAATCACTCCGCACAAACCGCTCTGTGCACGCGGCTGCGTACAAATCTCTCTCTCTTTTTTTGTGTACAAACTACACCCACACACACGCACACAAAACCTCGCTCCCTACAAATTGCTATGCACAAATCTCCTTTAGAAATCGGCTCGGCTTTTATACATATCAAATCGCTCCACGTTCTTCCTCCCCCCCAACCCGCTCCCTCTCTCCCCCCCCAACCCGCTCCCCCCTCTCCAACCGCCCCCCCACCATCAGCCACCAGCCCCGTGCCGAAGGAGCCGTATGCCGGGGGCGCGTCGCCTCCTCGCCATGCTCTCCATGATGCGGCTGAGGGATCGTGGCGTGCAGAGCGTCCTCACGCTCTCCGGCGCTTTCGCCGCCTTTACGCTCATGGCCATCTCGGTGGGCACCGACTTCTGGCTGTATTCGCGCGGCGTGTGCCGGGACCGCACCAACACCGACAACGAGACGGTGAAGCGCAACGAGGAGGTGCTCACCCACTCGGGCCTCTGGCGCGTGTGCTGCATGGAAGGTGCGTCTAGTCCCTGAACACCCTTTTACACCCTGGCAAACTCCGTCTTACCTGTGCAATGAGCCTCTGACCCTTGCTTCTGGCCTGACACTTAACCAGGTGCGTGGCAATGGCCATTGTACTGCCGTCGAAGTTAGAGTGCAAATTTGGCGACGCTAAGGACAACATATCGCGTTGAACTAGCACTCATCGTCAAAGAAAGGGGCCCTTGCCTGCGACTCACCAGCATTCAATTCGAGCAAAGCCTGACGCTGTTGCTGATGAGCTGCTGTTTGTCAAAGCGGGTCCAGATTTTGCTTGTCTGGAATCAATGCAGGTGATATTACGCGCTCCCCAGAATGCAGTGCGGCTGATGGGTTGTCTGAGAAATCCCTTCTTTACGTAGAGAGACGGATTGGTGTAGAGGCACAATTCACCTGCTTATTTACGTCATTCTATACTTTCCTATTAAGGCCACAGTGTTACTGACGAATGTATTACGTGTGTGTTGTTTTATCTGTGTGTGTGTGTGTTAGTATAATACTACAGCGCTAATCGTTTAACTGGGTTAGTGTTCATGGAGATTCGCTTTGGTTGTGAGCCCTGGCAGTTGCGTTGGTATTCTGGTAGTTTGTATATTTGCATATTTTTTTAAATTATTCTTTAACCAAAGATCTCCTCTTGCTAAAATGGTGTCTGCAGGGTCCCCTGTTGTACGTTGTAACATCAGTTATAGTAGCCATGTGGCCATGCTTAGCCGTGAGATTAAACCACAGGCCCTAACCCGTTGAAACAGATTGATCGTCTCTGTTGCTAGAAAACTCAATTCACTCGTCAACAGCACTGCTGCCTTTAAATATTTGAATGCATTAGGCGTAGTTCCGGGCAATGGCGCATACACATTATGTGATGTGCATAAAAGTGAAATGCCTTATGTGATATGAAGATGGGGCATTTCCCGAACCGTGTCCTGTTATATATATTATTGAGGAATGTGTTGAGCGTGTGTTGTTAATTGCGCCTGTGCACCACATCCAACGCAGCAGCTGCAGCGCCACCAAACAGTCTGATCTCTCTTGCAAGGGAGAACAAGACGCCAAAATACTTCACGATTTAACGGATATATTTATAGTCATCTGCAAAAAAAAATGCCAGGGATACGTACGGTCATCACAATAACGTGGAGGCGAACTGGAAAGTGCTGTGACTAATATCATAGACAACGAGTCTCAATCTACTCTGCAAACACTGGGTGGTGCCAATGTCTCTGCCCGGGGCAATAACGATGAGTAACGTGATTGTGTGATAGCTATTATATTTATTTTCTTCAATAAGTTGGTTATCACATCGCTCGCCTTTATTGGCCAAATATGAAATTCTCAAACGATACATTTTCGCGACTTGGCGGCGTGGGGGAACCCGATGTCTGCCTTGGCGCGGTGCCGACGATTACCGTGACTCTTGCTCGTGCTATCAGAGCTGACCCCGTGACCTCGTCCTAGCCTGGCTGACCCCGTGACCTCGTGCTATCAGAGCTGACCCCGTGACCTCGTGTTAGCCAGGCTGACCCCGTGACCTCGTGCTATCAGAGCTGACCCGTGGCCTCGTCCTAGCCAGGCTGACCCCGTGACCTTATGCTAGCCAGGCTGCCCCCGTGACCTCGTGCTATCAGAGCTGACCCCATGACCTCGTGCTAGCCAGGCTGACCCCGTGACCTCGTGCTATCAGAGCTGACCCCGTGACCTCGTGCTAGCCAGGCTGACCCCGTGACCTCGTGCTAGCCAGGCTGACCCCGTGACCTCGTGCTAGCCAGGCTGACCCCGTGACCTTGTGCTAGCCAGGCTGACCCCGGGCTTCGTGCTATCGATGTCACTTGGATCCGCCGGCTCACTCGGCTCGGCGTGGCCACTTTAAGTGATCCCTGCCAGACAAAGGCGGTCGGCCGCGGTGCTACTCGCTAACACCACGTACACGTGGAACGCGTGTATACACGTATGACACTACACACTCACACGTGGAACACGTGTACACACACGTGTGACACTACACACACACGTGGAACACGTGTACACACACGTGTGACACTACACACACACACGTGGAACACGTGTACACACACGTGTGACACTACACACACACGTGGAACACGTGTACACACACGTGTGACACTACACACACGCGTGGAGTACGTGTGCATACACGTGGAAGAGGTGTACACACACGTGTGACACGACACACACACACACTTGGAAGACGTGTACACACGGACACACCGAGATTTTAATCTACATTTTAACCGGCTCTATCTATAAAATTCACAATCATCGGGCGGGGACTGACTCTCCTACTGGACATCTGTGAGAAAAAAAAGAACTTTATAGCTCATCGGATTCCTCCTGCCGTATAAATCATACATTTTCAGCTTCTGATTGTAATTTGTATCGGTAACCGCGGAAAGACGTAGCAACGTGATGGGCCTTGATGACTTTACTTTGGGATCCTGTGTCCGAGAGTACAATGTCCTGATTTTCCATGATAACCTATATATCATTGCACCTTATTACGCCTCTGATCGGAGGTACAGCTGTATAAATCACAATAACACTTGTCAGTGTGGTTTCCGCAGTTATCACGAGGATAAAATAAGGCAACGAGATGGGCGATGTGAGGTGGCTGGATGCCAAAATGATCCCTTCCCCCCCCCCCCCCCCGGGAGGAGCGTCCCTGTCTATGGAGGAGCTTCCCTGTATGGAGGAGCGTCCCTGACTATGGCTGGAAGCGGGGGCATTGGGGATGGGCGCTGGGTGACTCCAATCCGAAGCCAGAGATGTCGTCCACTTGCAAAACCCTTGCGACATTTCGCCCTCGGGGCACACCGCACGTGATCGATGTCTCGTGTCGAGATGACACCGGTGTATAATTTTAAACGCGAGTGCGTATGGGTGTTTTTTTTTTCGAACAAACGAAAAACTCTTTCGAATTTCGCGAGATGTTTAATCTCGGGATGTATCTGCGGGCGCAGTCGCCTGCCTCGCTCGTCTGATTTGGCAGCTCTCTTGTGAGCGATTAAATTAGTACCCGCTGCAATGTGCGTAAACATCGCCAGTGGGGAGACAAAGGCGGCTAGGCGTGGTGTTGACCACTCAACCACCTCGGTGTGCCGTTCCGGCCTTCACAAGTGCTCAATCACAGCACTTGCCCCAACAGTTTGTTTAAGGCTATACGGGGGGGGGGGGGGGTCTTTGTCTTTGATCATAACTCACAATGCTGGTCATTGTGAACTGGTGAAGCGATGCGTGGGTGTGATGGGGGGAGAGCTGGAACGGTTCAGATATTACCCGCGACTGACGTTGCTATGGCCATGGCAGGGATTCAAACTCGGGAGCCCGGGCTCACTGCTCGGAGCGCGAACGCATGCCCGGAGCGGTGCGGTGATCCTCAACACGCGAGCTCCCATCATCCTCGCTCACAATCGAACAAAGACGGTGGCCACTGCATCGCGCGCTTTCAGATGCGCTTCTGCGGCCGTCTGGAACGCTCTTCCATCGGGCAACAGGAAGCCGCTGGGGCTACGGACGTTTAAATCCTAATCTAGATTGACAGACTACATTCTTTGGAATAGAGTTTTTTTGCGTGTGTTTAGTTTCTTGTCCTTCCCCCCGCACCTCCGATTAGCGCGGTTGGCTAACGTGCGGTGTGAAAGAAGTTCAACATTCATCGGCAAACCCAGGGCCGCGATTCCATTCAAGAATTGGGTTTTTATCCGTCTCGTTTTGTTTTTTCCTGTTGAGGTCAGCCCGGTCACCAATGACTGGACAATGAAATATAAATGTGAGATATGGTTTTCCGAGGGAGCCGAATGGTGTTGTAAATATAATAATACATCATGGTGTTAGACCAGAGGACGCCAAAAGGCGTACAGTTTGAGACGAGACTCTGATGTGGACAATTCAGTTTCAAAGACAAAGCATATATTATACTCGTTGGTTTTTTTCGGTAAAGTCACGTATGTAGAAATAAAATAAAATGTTACTAAATTAAATTAAAATAAATCACGACGTTTCGAACGCAACACAAGCGATCGTCATCTGGTGGAAATGGGTAAAACACATAGCGAGGGAACACACAGGGGGACATCACGCACAGAGCACACAGAGAACGGCAAACTGCACGGAGGCAAATACAACAAGAAGATGGGAGACGAGAACTCAACAGACCTTAGAAACATCACGTGATGCAAAACCAGTCGGCCAACGACAAATTAGACACTAACCTGGTTGACCACGTATTTAAAAAGACTGCAACATTTATATATTAATGCATATATTATCGGAATATGTTTTTTGTTTGCATTCTGACCACTAGTATTGTGGTTAATGCAGACATGATTCCTTCTAAAAGGTTTCAGTTTGGTGTTTAAACATCTTAACACCTGTTTTGCCGCCAGAAAAAAGTGGAAAACCTATTCTCAATAAAATAATACTTGGACAGTATTTGTTTGTGTGTAGAGACAGATGTGTGTGAAAGGAGAAGCATCGCCAGCTCGCCTCTGATAGGAGACGTCGATGGGGACGTTTGTTTTTCTTTCTCTCAAACAGTTGCCGAGCACAGGGTTTGCCAAACGACCCAAAACGTCAAGCGGCCAGTCACAAACAGCGCGATCAAAGTTGTAATCGATGCGAGTGTTTAACACGTTTCTCGACTATGATTTTGTAAGCGCTTCCGGCAAGAGACGATGATGGGGAGAGCGAAAATCCCAAAGCCGAGCAGAGTGCGAGGGGAAGAAGCACACAGAGAGAGCGAGAGGGTGGTGGCGTTGTGACCTACAGTGTGTGCAGAGTGGACACAGCTATAGATACGATGAATCAGTCCAGACCTCAACTTAGACAACAGGACCCTCGGTGGCTATTTGTGTAAATTTTACGCACGGCGCTTTCGCGACCAATTATTCACGATCAAATGTTGGGTGAGGTCGCGTAAGTGTAAATGTGTCGTGCATCCACCTCCACCCGACATACTTCCGGCAAAACGCCTGATGATGCTGGTTGTAATCACCAGCGAAACCTCAAACTGGAAATGTTGTGGGTTTGCTTTCTAACACACAACCGGTGGCGCTGCAGTCAGATTGAAAACTCATTTTAGATTGAAACCTCATTTCTTAGATTGAAAACGATTTTTGTTAGAACTGCTTTTTGTGTTTCGTTTGTTGTCCTTCCCCCGCACCTCCGATTGGCACGGTTTGGCTACATACGGAGCGAAAGAGGTTCAACACACGTGACAAATTGGCACGTACCTTTCACACAACACACCTTACTAACTGGCTGCGTCGGTGGATGTGGGTGTGCGATGCGCATTTACACTTTCGCAACCAAACCCACGAACAAAAATTAACGTCACCGTGGCTTCATACTCTTAGGTTCTTTCGGTAAAGTCACGTAGGTAAAATAATAATAATAATAAAATTAAATAATAATAATGAATGAAAATAACTAAATTAAATCACGACGTTTCAGAAGCAACACAAGCCTCCGTCATCAGGTGTAACTGCTCCAGTAAAATTACTGTAGCGTGTGAAGAGAGCTATTCAACTTCTTGGTTCTTTCGGTAAAGTCCCGTAGAAGGGAAATAATACAAATAAAACATTACAAAATAATTCTCACGACGTTTCGGCCACAACGCAAGCAGCCGTCCTCAGGTGAAGACCAGGTCTGTCGGGGAGACAGCGTCCCTTCCACGTGACTTTACCGAAAGAACCAAGAAGATGAATCCCTGCAGTCACGAAAGCTTTAAATCGAGAGCTATGCAAGACACGTGCTTTATATAAAACGTCGTGATTTAATTTAGTTATTTTCATTTATTATTATTATTTTATTAGTATTCCTTCTACCTACGTGACTTGGCCGAAATAACCTAAGAGTATGAATCCGTGCAGTCACGAAAGCATCAAATCTAGATTTCACCGTGGCCTTTTTTTTACGCTGCGTTTCTGAGAGGCGAGGCCCTCGACCGCGCGACTCGCGGGCGACACGCTGCGTCCACGCGTCCGTGTCGAGGCTGCCTTGGCGAGCCAGTGAACGGCATCAGCAGGAGCCCACATCGCAATGCAGCTCTGAAATGCTGTCGGTGGCGAATGAGCGAAGAGGACGTTGGTTGTTACTGCGCCATCCCGTGCATTGTGATCGGCGAGCGCAATTTTGCGCTGTGGCCTCGTCCCGATTAAATCGTGCGAGCCGCCAACTTATTTTCCCTGTACACATCATGCCACGCAACGTGCTGCCTACGGCCGCACATTGTCTTCAGATCCCGGATGCTAAGCAGGAGTTGAGCCTGGATGGTGCTCGGATGGGCTGAGCACCGCGCACAAAGAGCTTGACGTGTCGGCTGCTGCTGCGGGACTTCGTTAGTTATTATATATAATACCAGATACACAAATGGGCAATTAACAAAAATTACTCTTCTGTGTGCGACCTTGGTCATCCGGAAGAGACCGTACAACTTCTGTGACGACGCAAAGCCCCGATGAGCAAATGCGATGGAGACATCACAGCGATGATACACCACTCCGCCACGGCTTGACCACCTGAATGTCAAATTTATCTGCGTCTACCGTCAGCCGTACGAAGGACGAATACGAAATAATAATAATAATAATAATGATAATTAAGAAACACAGTTTTCTGTATCGCAATTCACACAAGGTCTCAAAGCGCTTTGACGTGAAACTTAATAAGTTCCGGCGAGAGTGTGTTGTAAAAGCGGGCGAGATTTCAGACGCGATTTTAAACAAAAAATGGAACAGACTTAGAATCCCTGATGAACCGTGGAAGGGAATGTCCACTATCGCGGAGCTCGGCTGCAGATATCTCCCCGTCGTCTCAGAGAGCACAACATTCAGCGGATCGAAGTTTTCGCGGTGGAATTAAAAACTTGACAAAAGTCTCTCTGTTGTACTCTACTCCTACGCTCTCGCTGGTCCGCGACGGCGAGGCCGCGCGTGCACTCTCCATGCCACCGCTCGCATCGCCCCAAATCGGCGGGGATGTGGGGCGCGTGGCCAGGCCTGCGCCGTGGACATCAGTGGCCAGTGCCGACACAATCTCTGTACCCCCCGCCCCGCCCCGAAGGCTTCACCCTCTCGCACTGAAGCACCGTGATGAAGTATGGCTCAATCGTCCCCCCCCCCACCCCACAATCTCCCCCGCCCCCACTCCTCCCATTGGTCACACGCGACTCAGTGCGCGCGAGCAGGGCAGGCGGCGATGAGGGGTGGGTGGGCGATGGGGCTGTGGGTGGGCGATGAGGGGTGGGTGGGCGATGAGGCGGTGGGTGGGCGATGCGGGGTGGATGTGGATGGGCGGTGAGGGGTGGGTGTGGGTGGGCGATGGGGCTGTGGGTGTGGGTGGGCGATGAGGGGTGGGTGGGCGATGCGGGGTGGATGTGGATGGGCGGTGAGGGGTGGGGCTGTGGGTGGGCGATGGGGCGGTGGGTGTGGGTGGGCGATGAGGGGTGGGTGGGCGATGAGGGGTGGTTAGGCGATGAGGCGGTGGGTGTGGGTGGGCGATGAAGGTTGGGCGGTGATGAAGGGGTGGGTGTGAGTGGCTTGCATGTGGCGGTTGCCTAAGGCGGAACATATAGGGGACACAAACATGGCTTTCAGAGACAGCCTCTCATCCCTTGAGCATCCCACGGCTCCCTCCCAGGCCCCTCTCCCACTCACATCCTGCCCCCCTCCCGCGCCTCCCCCATCCACCCCAACCTCCAGCCCCCTCGCCGGGAGCGCTGCTCAAGCTGGCCCCAGCCCCCACTGCCCGCGATGAATCTCAGAGCACCGCGGCCTCTCGCTGGCCAGGCTCCAGCTGCATGCACCAGCGCCGGCAGCGGTGATGTCATTGCCCCGTGTCCAGACGCAGTGGCAGCAGCAGCAGTGGCAGCAGTGGCAGCAGCAGCAGCAGCGTCTCCTGGCAGCAGCAGCAGCTTCAGCAGCCTGGCCGCTCAGCACCGTGCCGAGTGAACGGGGGGAGAGGCGGCCCGCGCCGTGCAGTCAACGAAGATGTTCTTTGTTCACGTTTTGTTTGTTGCGTTTGCACCCGAGTCAAGAGCCTCATGGCTCACAGGGCTGTGCCTAATAAATGAAACTGAACGCGGCAGGGGTATCCCCTACAGAGACCCCGATCCTGCCAGAGGGGCCCCATCCCCCATAGAGAACCCCTATCGGACTATCGTGAGCACCTATAGAGATCCCGGATAGAGACCACGTAGATATACCGGTCAGCATCATGCTACAGAGCTCCCCTTTAGCAATTCCTTAGCACGCGATAGAGATCCCCTACAGAAAAATCATATTGAGACTAATTTTGCATTATATAGATCCACCTTATAATCCCCTATCGAGACCCCCTACAGAGATCCCCTATACCGATCCACTATAAAGACCCCCCAATAGAGACCCCCAATAGAAGATCCCTATAGAGATCTCCTATACCGATCTTCTATCGAAACCTCCCCCCCCCCCACCTCCATATAGAGGGCCGCTATCGAGACTCCCGAAAGAGGCCACCTCCAGTGCTCTGGAGAAGAGCCCCTTCACGAGGGGACGTGGCACCTGTCACGATCTGCGTCGCGCGCGTTCGAACCGTGGAGACGATGAAAGAGCGGCTCAGCATGCAGTGGTGGCCTGGGGGGAGAGGGCATCTGGAGACAGCGAGACAGAGAGATGCAGCGCCAGAAGGAGAGAGAGAGGGGGTAGCGCTTTGGGATGTTCGGCTTTGGGTTATAGCGCAATTTCGGGCCGCGCTAGGTGTTGGAACACGTGTGCAGGATGGGGGGGGGAGGCCGATTGCCCAGATGTTCATTGGAGTGGTGGTCTCCGCTAGTCGGTGACCGTGGGGAAGAGAAGGCCAAGGTGCGGATGGTGGGGACACTGTCAGGGCGGATCGTGGAGGTCGTCGTGTGTCTGCAGCGCAGCCACGGCACGATCTGGCGGAGGGGAGGTCGCGTTGGCAACGAGGCGTGACCCGCCCATCATGGACACGTGTGAAAATGAGCTTCATAGCTCATCGGATTCCTCCAGTCTGAATACAGATTCTGATCAACATTCTGACTCTTGCCCCGTCACGACATCTTGATCTCGATTTCAGGATCAATAACCTCAAACAACAGCAGCAGCAGCACAATCTGTAGTGGTGAATTATAACCTCAAGGCATGCGCTGTGCGTCGGATAGCGAGATATCTCACAGCCGAGCGGGGAGTATAAACCTGCTTAGGGCGTGGAAGGGTGACCACCACCAGGGCTTGCCAGGTGTCGTAGGAGCGGCGCTACGAGATGGGCCTGCTGAGCGGCACTCCCCTCGTCTGGGTGTTCTCCCGCTTCTCCTCGCTTCCTCCCCAAACGCGTAAACTAACTCTCACCACGACTGGAATTCATTGGCGAACCTCCCCGAACGTAGCTGTACCCTCCTGAACAAGAGCCCCTGGAGACTCGGTGAAGCTTTGGCTGTTTTTTTTTACGGGTGAATAATAATAATTGTGATTATTGAATAATAATGATGATTATTTTTATTCTTCTTGGTTCTTTCGGTAAAGTCACGTAGAAGGGAAGTAATAAAATAATAAAAAATAAAACATAATACTTCTCTTCTACGTGACTTTACCGAAAGAACCAAGAAGATGAATCCCTGCAGTCACGAAAGCTTTAAATCCAAATTATTATTATTATTCACGCCACCGCCAATTTTAAATCGGCAGTGGCGTGGGACGACGGCGGAGAGCTCCACCCGTGGAATTCGTGCGGGTCAAAATCACCACAACAAAGATGAATATCCCTCTGATGGGTAAGACTCGTTACCCGTAACGAGGCACTTAAGGAACGAGTGGCTTTTAATTGGTGACCCCGGTGACCCGGTGGTCGGAGACTTGGCGGTAGAGAGAGCCCTCCGCT
Source organism: Lampetra planeri (assembly GCF_965212315.1). Classification (NCBI taxonomy): domain Eukaryota; kingdom Metazoa; phylum Chordata; class Hyperoartia; order Petromyzontiformes; family Petromyzontidae; genus Lampetra; species Lampetra planeri. Next base: position 37,579,863 of record NC_136107.1, read on the forward strand.
TCTCATTCGCGCCCGTCTCTCCCGGCGGTGCTCGCAGAGCTTCGGGAACCGAATTACCGTCAGCTGTTTGGTGACGTGGGCGTGGAAGAGGCCCCTGACGACATTGGCACGAGGTGACGGCAAGAGGGTCTCGCCAACCTGCTGCTCCGGAGCCGCGTGGCGGCTCTTTAAGGGCCGCTACTTCGTGACCGCTCGTATTCACCCACAGTGCATTGCGGCTCTTGAAATATTGAGAGGGTTTTTTTTTTACTTTTACTACCGAATTCTAGTTTCTGTTGCTGATCCCCTGGGCTACACCATCCATGGCTCTCCGATGGCGTTTTGGGATTTGAACCGATATGCCTCGTACGGGGTACGATGTCCGACGTTTTTTGCCCCACGTGCTGGCAGCTTGTTCAGGAAGTTAATTTCATAAACAATACAGAATAAAGGGGGGAGGCGGGGGGGTGTGCTGGGTTAGATCGCGTAAATAAAAATGTGTCGTTGGACCCGCCACCACCCGACACAGCCAAGTAATAAGGTTTGTCAAGTAACCAAAACGTGCCGATTCGTTACTGCTTCAGCACACCGTGGGGTTGGAGAGTAACCCCACAACATTTACAATTCGAGGACCGTGTCGTTGGCGATAACAACAACCAACTTCATCGGGGCGATTTGCCAGAATTGTGAAGTCGTCCTCCTGTTGCGGTCCTAAATAGAGCAATGGTCATGGCATCACTTTGAGCCCATCAGGTGCGAAGACCAGGGGGAGGCTGATGGGTGGTCAAGCTTATTTATTTACGCGATCGTACCCATGCAACCTTTACAATGGACAACATTCGTCGCGAAAGCCAACGCGTTGAACTTGGGTCAACAACCTCCCAGCTTGGGCCGTCGGTGCTTTGATGCTTCCGGCACGTGGAGCGAAACGTCGGAGACATCGTGCCCGAACGACGCGCGGCGCGACTCGAAAACGCCGGGGGGGGGACGGTGCCGTGCAGCCAGATCGCCCGGGCACAGAGCGGTGGTCGTCTCACACTGGATGTGCCGGCGTGATGTCTCATACAGCTCACACGTGACGCATCACTTAACGGCGACAATTGTGAGGAATGAGTATGCCGGTGCTGGCGCTCTCTCTTTCACTCTCTCTCTCTCGCTCTACGTAGCCGACAGGAACCCCCCAGGTCTTCATTGCAAATGAGAGAATGAATCTCAATGGACACTCAACTGCTGTCTCGTGGTTGAGTCGGACGGTAAAGTGCGATCAGTGTTTATGTGACGTCGTGTTAGAGGCGCGCGTGTGTGCGCGTGTATGTGTATGTGTCATAGGTGCTCGCTAACAACACTTGCCCCAACAGTCAATTAAGGCTATAGGGGTACATTTGTCTTTGTATCTATGCGTGAGTGTGTGCGTGATTTTGCGTGTGAGTCTAAACGTGTCTATGCGTTTGTGTGTGTGTGTGCATGTCTGTATGTGAGTCTACACGTCTCTATGTGTGTATGTGTGCATGGTTTCGTGTGTATGTGGGTCTAAACGTGTGTATGCGTGTGTGCATGGTTATGTGTGTATGTGAGTCTACACGTGTGTATGCGTGGGTGTGTGTGTGTGCATGGTTTCGTGTGTATGTGAGTCTACACGTCTCTATGTGTGTGTGTGTGTGCATGGTTTCGTGTGTATGTGGGTCAACACGTGTGTGTGTGTGCACGCGTGGAGCGGTGGCGCAGTGATTAGCGCACTGCACTGCGAACCAGGCGAGCCGAGTTCAATTCCCGCTCACGACCGATAAGAGCGGCGAATATTTGAGCCGTTCCTGGGCCTCCACCCGGTCGCGTGCCACAGTGCCGATCTTCACAGCTGCTACTCGCTAACAGCACTTGCCCCAACAGTCTGTTAAAGCTATAGGGGGATCTTTTATACCTTTGTACATGTGCGTGCGTTTCAATGTATGTGTACGTGTGTGTTGGTGTGCATGCGTGTACATGCATGTGCACACACACGCATGCACACCATGCGTGTATATGGGGAGCGGTAGTGTAGCGGTTAGCGCTACGCTGCGCTACGAACCCGGCGACCCGAGTTCGATTCCCGCTCAGGGCCAACACCCAGTGACGATTATCTGAACCGGTCCTGGTCTTCCCCTAGGTCGACTCAGTCTAAAATTAGTACCTGGTGCGGTGTGTAAACATCGCCACTGGGGAAAGACAAAGGCGGTCGGGCGTGGTCCTGGCCACCCACCCCCTCGTGTGCCGTTCCGACCTTCATAGGTTCTCGCTAACAGCACTTGCCCCTACAGTCTCGTACAGGCTATACGGGAGATCTTTGTCTCTGTTGTTTGTTTTATCTATGTGCCTCCCCTAGGTCGACTCAGCCTCAAATTTGTACCTGGTGCTGTGTGTAGACAAAAGCAATGGGGATACAAAGGCGGTCGAGCGTAGTGTCGGTAGCACATCCCCTTGTGAGCCGCGTTGACCTTCCTAGGTGCACGCTCGCAGCGCTTGCTCCGACAATTTGTTAAAGCAATACGAGGAGGGATCTCTGTATTCGCTTGTGCGTACACGTGTGCGTGGGTGCAGGTGTATGTGTGAGTGTGCGTGTGTAGCTGCGTGTGGTGTATGTGTGCGTGCGTGCCGAGCTGCGTGTGTGTGTGTGTGTGTGCGTGCTGGTGTATGTGTGAGTGTGCGTGCGTGTGTAGCTGCGTGTGTGTGTGTGCTGGTGTATGTGTGAGTGTGTGTGTGTGCCGAGCTGCGTGTGTGTGTGTGCTGGTGTATGTTTGAGTGTGCGTGCGTGCGTAGCTGCGTGTGTGTGTGTGTGCGTGCTGGTGTATGTGTGAGTGTGCGTGCCTAGCTGCGTGCGTGTATGTGCTGGTGTATGTGTGAGTGTGCGTGTGTAGCTGCGTGTGTGTGTGTGCGTGCTGGTGTATGAGTGTGCGTGCGTGCGTGCGTAGCTGCGTGTGTGTGTGCTGGTGTATGTGCGTGTGTGCTCAGCAGTGTTGCGGTTAGCGCGCTGCGCGGGGAACCCGGTGACCCGAGCTCGATTCTAGCTCACGGCCAGAACTAGTGACGATTATCTGAACGGGTCCTGGACCTCTTGTAGGTCGACTCAGCCTCAATCGAATACCTGGTGCGTTGTGTAAACATCGCCTCTGGGGAGACAAAGGCGGTCGGCAGCCCACTCCCTCGTGTACCGTGCCCCGCTAGACGGGGGATCGATGTATTTTTCGTATTGTGCATTCAAGGTACAAGCGCTACAACTGACAGAAACGTCCAAATCAGGAGTCATCATTCGTGTCAATGTCATCACGGTCATCATCATGACCTGCAGATATCACAAATCATCATCATCACCATCATCATTGTTCATCATCCATGCGATGCGCTGCACTGTCGGGTTGGTGGTGATGACGACTTGTGTGTACGTGTGTGCGCGTGTGTGTGTGTGCGCGTGTGTGTGTGTACGTGTGTGTGCGTGCGTGTGTGTGCGTGTGTGTGTGCGTGTGTGTGTGCGTGTGTGTGCGTGCGTGTGTGCGTGCGTGTGTGTGCGTGTGCGTGCCACTGTGGGTTGCACGCTGCTCATTGCATCGTCACTCTGCTGATGCGGTGCTCAATGTGTCCATGTGATTGTCAATTCGTGCACGCGCATTTCTCTCTGTCTGTGTGGTTCTCTTTCCCAGCGTGGTTCTCTGTTAGTGTGGTTCCCTCTCTGTCAGTGTGGTTCTCTCTGTCAGCGTAGTCCCCTCTCTGTGCCAGTGTGGTTCTCTAACTTTCCGCCGTTGTGGTTGTTGTGGTTGCTATGTGGCCGACTTGCCCTTCCCTCGCGAAGCCAACGCGTCTCTTCTTCTTCTCCTCCGCAGGGAGCTCCAGGGGCGTGTGTAAAACCATCGACCACTTCCCGGAAGACTCGGATTTCAAGGACACGGCTGAGTACTTACTCCGTAAGCGCGTCTCTATCGGTGCTCACACGACGTGCTCACGAGGGAGTGGGGGAGACGCGGCTGTCCCACAGTCAGCTGCTTCTTGACGAGCTCGTTGTGTCATCGCCTTGGCACGCTTGGCGATGTCACCGCGTGGCTAAATCGTCGCGTCATCACTCGCGTGCCGCTGCCAATCAGAGGCGGCGGTGGTGGTGGTGGCTATGCTGCTGCTGCTGCACGTGGCGAGCTGCACGTGGCGAGCTGCACGTGGCGAGCTGCACGTGGCTAGCTGCACATGGCGAGCTGCACGTGGCGAGCTGCACGTGGCGAGCTGCACGTGGCGAGCTGCACGTGGCGAGCTGCACGTGGCTAGCTGCACGTGGCTAGCTGCACGTGGCGAGCTGCACGTGGCGAGCTGCACGTGGCGAGCTGCACGTGGCGAGCTGCACGTGGCTAGCTGCACGTGGCTAGCTGCACGTGGCGAGCTGCACGTGGCGAGCTGCACGTGGCGAGCTGCACGTGGCGAGCTGCACGTGGCTAGCTGCACGTGGCGAGCTGCACGTGGCGAGCTGCACGTGGCTAGCTGCACGTGGCGAGCTGCACGTGGCTAGCTGCACGTGGCGAGCTGCACGTGGCGAGCTGCACGTGGCTAGCTGCACGTGGCGAGCTGCACGTGGCGAGCTGCACGTGGCGAGCTGCACGTGGCGAGCTGCACGTGGCTAGCTGCACGTGGCGAGCTGCACGTGGCGAGCTGCACGTGGCTAGCTGCACGTGGCGAGCTGCACGTGGCGAGCTGCAATCCGGCACTTTGGAGGCAGCAGTGAGGCTTGGTGTGGGTCGCCAAACGGATGTTGCGCAATTCCCTCCCCCCCCCCCCCCCTGGGCGTCGAGGAAGAGCCGTGCCCCTGGCTCGCCAGATAAAGGCAGTAGAGCAAGTGGACTGATCGCCATCTGTTTCCATCTGTACGGCGGAGGGGGGGGGAGGTTAGAGTGTTGTCCCATCACGAAAGGCGTGGGGTTTCTCCGTGTGCTCCGGTTTGTTCCCCCCCACCCACCCTCCTCAGCTATATAATCCCTTGTCAGAGCCATCTGTTTGGCATACCTCAGCAACTGTTTTCGCTGTGGTTGTCCCCACCTGATGCTGGACGCTTGTGTTGCGCCCGAAACGTCGTGATTTAATTTAGTTATTTTCATTTTTATTTTATTATAATTTTTATTTTCATCTACGTGACTTTACCGAAAGAACCGAAGAGTATTCCTCCCACACCTATAATAATAATCAATATTGTTTGGGTCTTTCGGTGAAGTCACGTAGATAGGTAAAAATAATCCTTTATTATGAGGAAATGATTGTTATTATTAGTACTACTTTCTTGTCGTGTGTCAGTGTCCCTCTATGACCTGCCCCCCCCCCATCACCAACCATGATCAAATACACTGCTAGACGCAGGTCTCCCCCGCACGCCGTCGCCATCTCTCACGATCCTGCCATGTCCTCAGGCAACTAGCTGCCTGCGCACGAGTTGAATTCCTCGCTCCGTCTCCCTGAGGCGGGCGTGTAACTGGAATTCGATCCATCCGTTTGCTGCCACTCCGTCGTTATCATTGACCGTCGGCTATCGAGCGATGGCGCGTCCTCCCTAAGTCTCACTTCCTCACTTCTTATCAGTGTGAGCGATGGCGAGATGTTATTTACCTCGCCCGGTATACAGGAGGTCGTGGGTTCGATCCCAACCCCGACCGCCTGCTGCTGTATATTTGGAGGTTGCGTGTCTTTCTCCCCGTGGTCGTGTAGAATTGCCTCCGGCTCCTCCGGGTTTTTTCATCGCCACATTTAGAAACATTACGCGTTTAAAGTATTTTTGCTTCTATAAATGTCCACGTGATAAACGCACTTCGTTGAGCTATCATTTGTCTCCAGGTCGCTTCTAAAAAAATTGTTACATAGCTCAGTGGGCCTTACCTGGTAAAACAATTATAAATAGCAGTTAAATAGTCACGAAAGCTTCAAATCAAGATCATCTGCGTATGTTCTCCAATCCACGTGTTCATCTTTTCTGTCCATGTGCGTGCGTCTCTCCGTACTCTTCCGTTTTTTGCGCCATTTCGTTTGGCGAGCGTCCACGATTTATTTTTGTTGGGAGCCGTACGCCACGGCAGGAGGCAGCGGCATTCACCGCTGAGAACTCCACCCAACCGTCGTTCACCCCTCCATGTCAGCGGTGCCACGCCGCCCCGACCAGCGGGCCCTTCATTTCTCGCCCGATATTATCCGGAACAGCGCTAGGCTGGCTTGGGAGTAAGGATCATCGGCGTAAGGCACTACCACTAGAGTACAAGCAACGCCTATCCATAATAATAATAATCGTCTATTGAGGACAGCAGGTAACTCTGTGAACAGCTGCTAGCCCTAAGCCCTATTCACGTGCGTGTATTTTGCGCACGACCACAAAGACAAAAGCTCCCCCTAATACCCTTAGCAGACGGTTGGGGCAAGTGCTGTTAACGAGCACCTATGAAGGCTGACAGCGCACGAGAGGGTGGGTGGCCATCCCCACGCTCGGCCGCCTTTGTCTCCCCGGAGACTCATTCGAGGCCGAGGGGAAGAGGCGCAGAACCCGGTTCAGATTACACTTGTCAACAGCAAAAAAACGTTTTTTTCTGGCCTGGACTTTTGCAGCTGTGTTAGACTAATTTCAGGGTGCTGATTCCAAATCTGATCTCAGATTTGCTCTATCACATCATTTTTATGCTATCGGCATACCCCATTTTCGTTGATTTTACCAGAAATTAACTCTGTCACTTATGATTGCAAGTTGTTGCGAGTCAGTGACTGCTTTAGTGTTAAAATATGGTGCTGTATTTTTAGGATAGTGTGTTTATAATATCATTTTATGTAGATATCCGCATTTATTTAATATTTTTCTTCTGCAGTTTTTATTGCAATATTTTATATCTCAAAAACCTGATGTGATAGACAAAAACTGATGCCAGATTTGGAATCAGCACCCCAAAATTACAGTATAACCGTTGGAATACCTTATGCCAGAAAAAGTGTGTTGACCAGTGTAGTCGTCACCGGTGTTGGCCGTGAACGGAAAGCGAATCCGGGTCGCCGGGTTCGCTGGCGCAGAGCGCTCACTCACGGCGCGTGCAACGCACGCCGCTGCACCGTGACGAGGACACGCCGAGATGGAGATTGATCGGGGCTGGGCGACAAAACAATTGGAGGAGCAGCGGCCTTCCCGACTGTTCAGGCACCGAGATTCGGCGCTACGTTCCAGGATATATCGCTGCGTTCCACCGCGGGTATTCTCTCGGAAGCGGCGCTGCGGAGTTTAGAAGCACCCGGGGATAATGATCTGCGCGGGGATAATATTTCGCGAAAGGTTTCCGCAAGCCGCGTGTTTGCGCGTCGCCCAGGGCACGCGCGTGCGTTGTTTTTTTTTCCTGTTGCACACGAGGTGAGTAATGATTTGTGTGGAAGGAGGCGGAGGGAGGGAGGAGCGGTGACTGCCAAAGTCTTTTATTATTCCGCTTTGTGCTGAGTGTCGCACTTAACAAATTACTCTGGCTGATTAGAGCAAACATTTTCCACCAAACACGTCTTTGTCTTCCGCGCGTAAGCGCCCCGCAGAGGCCGGCGACACGGATTTTCGCGACGCGCGAGCACACAAAGACAAAGCTCCCCCGTGTAGCCTCAACAGACTGTTGAGGCAAGTGCTGTTAGCGAGTAGCAGCACCTACGAAGGCCGGCACTGTGGCACACGAAGGGGTGCGTGGCCAGTGCCACGCCCGACCGCCTTTGTCTCCCTAGTAGAGATGATTACAGGTGCTCATTTGAGACTGAGTCGACCTAGGGGGGGCCCAGAACCGGTTCAGATAATCGTCACCGGCGTCGGCCGTGAGCGGGAATCGAACTCGGGTGGCCGGGTTCGTAGCGCAGCGTAGCGCTAACCGCTACACTACCGCTCCCCCCACACACAGACACACATATCGTGACGTTGCTGCTGCAGCTGCTGCGTTGTCAGTGCTGCACAAGTACATATATTGCTCATTAATCGTACGATAAAACCTTTATATGTAGAGAACCACAGAGCTTTGGAAGGGGGGAGGGGTGGATTTCTGGCCGCTGCTGCTCTCCCAATGTAACCGTCACTCGCCACGTCGACCCATTACTCCGTGTCACCCCGTGACCTCTCCCCATGATGCCTCACCGTGACCTCTCCCCGTGAACCTCTCCCCGTGACGTCTCCCCGTGATGTCTCGCGTGACTCTCTTGGTCTCTTCGTCTCCCCGTGACTCTCCACGCGTCTCGATCCTTGTCCCCCCCCCCCCCCCACGTGTCTCTGCTCGCCCCCCCCCCCCCCCGTGCCACTATCCTCACGCCAATGAATCACCGCGACACCCTCCCGGGTGTACCTCGCCCTTCCCCGGCGACCTCTCCCCCCCCCACCCAAGGGTTGATGCGCGCCTCCAGCATCTTCCCCATCTTCAGCGTGCTGCTGCTCCTCTTCGGAGGCCTCTGCATCGCCGCCAGCGAGATCTACAAGTCCAAGCTGCACATCGTTCTCGGTGCCGGCATCAGCATGGTGGCGGCAGGTGATAGGGCTACGACAGTGACGCACAAAGACAAAGATCCCCCGTATAGCCTTGACAGACTGTAGGGGCAAGTGTTGTTTGCGAGCACCTATGGAGGCCGGAACGGGGGTGGTGGCCAGCACCACGTCCGACCGCCTTTGTCTCCCCAGTGGCGATGTTTACACACCGCACCAGGTACTCATTTGAGGCTGAGTCGACCTAGGGGAGGCCCAGGACCGTTTCAGATAATCGTCACCGGTGTTGGCCGTGAGCGGGAATCGAAACCAGATCGCCGGGTTCATAGCGCAGCGCGTTAACCGCTACACTGCGGCTCCCCACGACAGTGACACACACAGTGACACACACAGTGACACACGCACACACATCCACACACCTCGCCAGCAGTAACTCTCACACCTCTCGAACACCTCCGTCTGTCCGTGCCCCCCACCTCCACTCACCCCCCCCCCCCCCCTCCAACATCCCAGGCCTGTCGAACATCATCGGCATCATCGTGTACATCTCGAGCAACGCGGGCGACCCCAACATGAGCGACCCGAAGAACAAGAACTACTCGTACGGCTGGTCCTTCTACTTCGGCGCCCTCTCCTTCTTCATCGCCGAGACGCTGGGCGCGTGGCTCGTGCACGTCTTCATGGACGCGCACCAACACGCCCTCTCTCAGGCGCTGCCCGGCATCATGCCCGGCATGGGCCTCGGTGTCACGGCCATCGACAGCGACGACTATCTCAAGAAGCCCTCTTCCTCCTCCATGGCGGCCGCTTCGTCATCCGCGGCCGCAGCCGCCGCGGCTGCCCAGGCGATGGCAGCCGGAGGAGGAGGAGGCATCGGAGGAGGAGGAGGTGCGGGCGGGATGGGGGTGGCGGGGATGCGACTTCCCAGCTACCGCTGGCGCTCACGCGACCCGTCGCCCGTGGGCTTCAAGCCGCTGAACGCGCAGCCGTCCACGGACACGCTGGCCATGTACACGCTGCCGCGGGACTCCCCGCCGGACTTCAACCCCTTCGTGTCGGGCGGCCAGCAGAGCGGCTCGGGCAGCGGAGCCGGCGGGAGCGGCGGCGGCGGCGGGGTCGGAGGCGCCCCCACGGGCAGCGGCTCCGGCAGCGGCACGGGCACCGCGGCGGAGATGTTCGCCGTGCAGAACTGCCTGCGCAGCGAGCTCGAGGAGACGCTGTTCGGCTCGGCCGCCAACCGCAGGACGACACCCGTGTGAGCGGGGAGCGGTGGCGGTGGAGGTGGTGGAGGAGGTGAGACGGGCTCCGGTTGCGCGCGCGTGGAGTGGCAGGGGGGGAACGGTGGTGCAGCGGTTAGCGTCTCGCTGCGCAATGAAACCCTGGAGGCCCGAGTTCGATTCTCGCTCACGACCGAATAACAGTGGCGATTATTTGAACCGGATCTGGGCCTCCCCTAGGTCGATTCAGCCTCAAATGAGGACCTGTCGCGATGCGTAAACATCGCCACTATGGAGACAAAGGCGGTAGGGCATGGTTCTGGCCACTCACCCCCTCGCTAACAGCACTCGCTAACAGCACTTGCCCCAACAGTCTGTGAAGGCTATACGGGAGATCTTTGTCTTTGTGGCGCCAATGCATGGGAGGCGACGTGGAAGGACACGAGGTAGCGACGTGGACGTTTCACTCCGAGCGCATTCTGCTCTGGTAACTCAGCAAGTCATATGTGCGTAACGCCGTGGTTTTCCCGGGGGAATGTAATAGACATCTACCACTCAATGTTAGCGATCGTGATCATCAGCCACGGTCAATCCACTGCTAAGCCGCCGCCACTGTCTATGTATGTACGTTGAACTTCTTTCGCACCGTACATAACCCACCGTGCTAATACCGATACCCTGCAAATGTCCCCCGTGTGAAAAAAACAAAATAAATATTTTTTAAAAGCTCGTCTCGCACACACACACTGCGGTCGTCATATATAAGACGCACTCCCAACGTTTTGCTTTAGAATATAGGGACATGGGGGTTCCGGCGCCGGCGCGAAGGGGGCAGGAAGAGGGGGGTGGGGGGGCAGGGAGGGGGGTGGTGGGGGAGTAGGGAGGGGGGGTGGTGGGGGAGCAGGGAGGGGGGGTGGTGGGGGGAGCAGGGAGGGGGGTGGTGAGGGGGTAGGGAGGAGGGGTGGTGGGGGGGTAGGGAGGGGGGGTGGTGGGGGAGCAGGGAGGGGGGGTGGTGGGGGGAGCAGGGAGGGGGGTGGTGGGATGGCAGTGCGTCTTACAATCCCTAAAATGTGGTCAAAGCCAAATCCGTGGCAAAGTTGAAACACCCCGAACGGCAGCACAGCTGTCGAGGGAGGGGAGGGGGTCACAGTGCCGTGGCCCGCTTAGAGCGTCGTCATTCTGAAATGCTCATCCAGCTCTCTGGGGCGTTCACCCTCGCTGTGGCTCGTATGGCGCACATTTAAAATCGAATCAAATATCTCCCTCTGCCTCGCTCGCCTCTGCACGCACTGCGCGCTCTCTCTCTCTCTGTTCAATTAACGTCCGGACGCCTCGGGGGGTGGGGGGGGGCGAATTGGATGATGGGGGGGGGGGCTCTGGTGTTACTCATGCGTGCGTGTAACGTGGGCATGCGAGATATTAACCAAAGCCAAGGTTCCATAGCTCCGCGAGATATTTCATTTTTTTTTATATATAAATTTTTAGTTATTTCTTATTTTGCGATAATCACAAATTGGACGCTGGTATTTGTATGGTTACGGTTGTTTACGCAGAGGAAAGCCTCACTGAGTCGCATGACTCTCTTGCAGGAGGACGCTGCCGAGTTGCATTTTCTCACTAGGCTGTGCTGATCGCCATCCTGTGTATATTTTATATCTCAATTAAGTCATGTTGCGGGGTACATATTTACATTTTGGCAAAACGTGTGTGTGTGTGTGTGCCATGAACCCGGCACACAATAGCCTACTCTTGCGCATGATGTCACGGAATCTATTAAAGTTCACTGTGAATCAGACACGGCAGTATTAACCAGGGCGACCAGCTGGATAGCGTACACGGGGGAAGCAAAAACACGAGGGTGAAAACGCTGGCTTTGGGGGTTCCCGGACGTACGGCGCGAAAGAAGTTCAACGCACAAGTTCATGCATACAACCCGGCCGCCTGAGTTCGACTCCTTGGCTCGTGAATCGCGACAATTCTTAGGATCGCTCGGCGCAGGAGGGGGCTCGAGACGGGTGGAGACGATGACACGCAAAGCTGAGCAGTCGTTTGAGGGCCTGCGCCATGAACCCTGGTCCACCCGAGTTCGATTCCCAACAGTGGTGAGCAGCATCGGTGTGGCGAGAGATATCAGGACCGGTCATTGAGAAACCTCCCTCTCTCCCCACTTGGCAAACCCGCGCTGACCAGCGTGGTGAAGTATGGCTGAAGCAACGCGCGTGTCCGACGTGCCGCGGGGGAGGCACGTCATCCAGCAGTAGATCCAACCGATGTGTGCGCAGCGTACAGGGTCCTCGCAGTGACTGTGAAACGCGTGCGAGGAGTAACCCGGTGCCTGTGTTTATCTTTCCCGCAGAGCCACTCGTCTCGCCACGCGGAGGAGGGAGTCGTGGGGGACGGGGGGCGGGGGGCGTGGGGGCAGGGGTGGGGGTCCCAGGTGGAGCTGGGTCACGTGACAATCCTCCCACCGCGCTCAGGGAAATCCTCAGCCCCCAGCGTGGAGCCGACCCGAGCTCCATCCCACCGCTCCACCCACCTCTGTCCACCTCCATCATCCGTGCCGGCTTCACCCCCCCCCCCCCACCGAGGGTCCGCGGGTTTGACTCGGGGGGTGCCGGGCAGGCACGGGGGTGGAGGGGGGGGGGGCAACCGCCACGGCTTCGGGGCAGTGAGCGGCTCCGAGGGTGGTCGAGACGGGCTCCTTGTCCCGGGGCAAGAACGAACGACCGAAAAAACGAAATGAAAGTGTTCGCGCTCCACGATGAGGTTGAGATGGCTCCTGGCCCCGAAAACCCAGCGTCCTACTCCCTGCTCCTCGTCCTGCCCTGCCCGCACCGAACCCAACTCCGTCGACCTCTGGCCGCGTCGCGCGTAACGCGCAAGCGAGCGCAGCGCAGCGCCGACTCTGACCGCTCGGAACTCCACGCAGTGCTTTGCACAGCAATAGTAATTGACCAACCACTCAATGTGTCACTTTCTCTCTCTCTTTCTCCCGTCTCAGTCTCTAGCATAGCCACCTCTCCCCCTCCCCCAAATCCGCGTTGTCCATCGCTCCCTTCCTCCCTCCGTCCGTCCCCTCGTCGCTGTTTACACGTGACGGACGCGCGCCGCGCGCTCTGCGATGATGCGAGCCGAGTTCCTCTGCGCCGTTGGTACCAGTCGAGTTCGTGAAGTTTGCACCCCCCTCCCTCTCCTTCCCCTGCGCCAACAAAAAAAAATGTGATTACTCTCTCTCTCTCTGCTGCTGCTGCTAGTGGTGGTGGTGGAAGCCTGAGAGATAGAGAGAGGGGGGGGGGGCAGGGTGGTGGCTGAGACGTGAGTGGATGGACGTACTGTGACGCGCACTGACCCACAGTGGAATAAGGAGCCGCGTATTTACTCCGCAAGAGAAGGGCTCCCTGCCCCCCTACGCTCACAGCTGTCTGGGGGCTGTGTTCCTCCGACTCGAGGAGGTTGGGGCTGACGGAAGAAGAAGCAGCGAGCGAGTGACGGGGCCTGGACCCAAACAATTGAGCCCCCCCCCCGCCCACCCCTTCCCTTACAGGGCGCCGAGTGAGTCAAAGCCAAAAAAAAAGATATATAATAATATATTATTTTATGCTAAACATTATTATAAAAAGGATATTCATATACTTCATCTGCAAATTGTACTTTGATCTCTATGATGTGTAACAACAAAAGAGAACACGTTGTATAACCTGTAGGGCGTAGACGATTCGTGGTGTGATGCCTTCCGTGTTTACTGTGTGTCCACGTGTCACCCGCGCATGTTATTCCTGTAACCGAGCCACACCACTGTCTTGCATGTCGGTGATGACTTTCCTGTGGGCGATGCCATATTCCGTTCCTGTGTCCCGTTGTGTTGTACCGGCAAGCGGTGTAGTGATGGGGACTGTGAGCCGGAGTACGTGTGTGTAAGTGTGTGTGTGTGGGGAGCGGTGGCGTAGCTGTTAGCGCGCTGCGCTATGAACCCGGCGACCCGAGTTCGATTACCGCTCACGGCCAACACCAGTGACGATTATTTGAACCGGTTCTGGGCCTCCCTTAGGTCGATTCAGCCTCGAATGAGTATCTGGTGCGGTGTGTAAACATCGCTACTAGGGAGACAAAGGCGGTCGGGCGTGGTGCTGGCCACCCACCCCCTCGTGTACCGTTCCGGCCTTCATAGGTGCTCGCTAACAGCACTTGCCCTTACAGTCTGTTAAGGCTATACGGGGGATCTTTTTGTGTGTGTGTGCGCGTGTGGTGTGTGTGTATGGGGAGCGGTGGTGTAGCGGTCAGCGCGCTGCGCTACTAATCCGGCGACTCGAGTTCCGACTCCTGCTCGCGGCCAACACCAGTGACGATTATCGGAACCGGTTCTGGGCCTCCCTTAGGTCGACTCAGCCTCAAATGAGTACCTGGTGCGATGTGTAAACATCGTCACTGGGGAGACAAAGGCGGTCGAGCGTGGTGCTGGCCCACCCACCCCCTCGTGTACCGTTCCGGCCTTCATAGGTACTCGCTAACAGCACTTGCCCCAACAGTTGGTTAATTCTATACGGGGGATCTTTGTCTTGTGTGTGCGCGCGTCCGTTAGAGCACTTCCCCAACTATGTCGAGGTTTTTTTTTTTAGGGGGGGGAGGGGGGGGGAGGGGGGGGGGGAGGAACCGCGGCTCTCTGATCGCTCGCTGAGCCGCGCATCGCTCCACCGGAGCGGAGAGCGCCCGCCACCATCGAAGCGATCCGTCTCCCCCAGGTCTCCGTCGACCTGCCGCGTATCTCACAAAGGGCTCCCGGTGTAGGCAGAGAGCGTGCCGGGACCACGGACTTGGCAGCGGGCATTGGCGGCGTTGGTGGCGACGGTCGGTAATCCTCCTGGGGACTGAGTGAAACTTGGAGAGCCAGCCAGGTTGACTCGTGGAACGATCGACCATCGATCGTCATCGTCGTCGTCGTCCACCTGCTGATGACGACCACCCCCTCGTGTCCTCCTGCGCTCGCCCCCGTGTTGCTGTGCACCTTGCGCTCAGAAACCAAAGCTGGGGTGGGCATTCGTGTGCGTACAATATACAAGTATTTATTATATTATATCCGTTCATATAATGATAATAACAATGCACCGACTATGGTGGGAAACTGTGAATTGACGACGATGGTACGGGGGAGATAGTAAAAAAAAAACGTATGAAATGCAAAAATGACGTCTTTAAAAAAAAATCGATTGCTGGTTCTGCCTTGTGGTGTGGAGGTGAAGAGTCGAGGACGCCCCCACCCCTTCCTCCCCCCCACCACACAACCCACACACAACCAACACACGTGTGCGTGTTCTTTAAACGTCACGTGGGGGGATTTTAGCGACCCGAACCTCGCAGTTAAGATCCACGAAATGGCGGTGGGGTGGATCTCGACGACGTCGCGCGCGAAGTGGTCACCGACATGAAAAATGAGCGCAGTCAAAATCGCAGGCACCTCCTGAAGATTCCCCCCTGGGGCTCTGCTCCCCCCCCCCCGCCCCCCAGGCCACTGCTGTATCCACCTGGGCCACTGCTGACCCCCCCGGGGTCAATGCTGCCCCCCAGGGACCACTGCTGGCCCCCCAAGGGCCACTGCTGTCCACTATTTTGCTGTCACGAGTTTGCCCTCCCCGCGTGCACGTGGCCCTGGTACCATGGCAACAACAACAACAACAGTAGTAGCAGCAGCAGCAGCCGGTGGCGTCACTGTTGACCTGAGGTTAGTCCGCAGCTGTAGCCGTGTCGTCGTATAATGAGATTCAGGGGAAATGCGTCAAAATCGCTGAGTTCGCGCCCTCATATGGGCGACGTTGCCCGAGGGATAGCGACGGGAGGCGGGGGTGGGGTGCGGGGGAGGATGCAGCGGCGATGGCGCTACACCGCACCCGGTCACGAGAGTCTCCGGTTCCCCCCTTTCCTCTCCTCGCTCCTCTCCTCCCCCCGTCATCCTCCCCGCCCCGCTCGGCTCCCGCTAATTGCCCGAGCCAGGCGTGCGTCTGGGGTCGTGCGGGGTGTCACCGCGCGCTCATCGGGCGGACGAGGCGAGAAGAGCTCGCGGTGGGCGAGGGGGGGTGGAGGGGAGGTCATCGTGGGTGTGGAAATGTGGAGCGGCGTGAGACTCACGAAGCCCGAACGAGGGCGGCGGTCCTCGGAACCCGTCGTGACGATCGCTGCGACGACAACACCGGCAATAAACGAATAAATTTAAATAAATAATACAATAATGCAATAAAACATGAAGACGCGGTCTTCCCGACAGACCTGGTCTTCACCTGAGGACGGCTACTTGCGTTGTGGCCGAAACGTCGTGAGAATTATTGTATTATGTTTTATTGTATTATTTTGTTATTTCCATTCTACGTGACTTTACCGAAAGAACCAAGAAGATGAATCCCTGCAGTCACGAACGCTTTAAATTAAAATAAATCAACGACCGCGATCGAAAATTGAGCGGCGCTACTCCGCCAGGTCGCCCCAAATCGCCGTCGTTCTCCATCAACGGTAGAACGACATTCGCGCACCGGCGAGAGGTCGTCAATTCGATCCGGTGGGGTGGGGCGGGGGCGAGAGGAGCGAGGGGAGTTGGCGCGCCTCGTGCGTGCGCACGCAAAGCCGATTCATCAACTAACCCCCCCCGCCACCCCCAGCCGTGCACGACGCGAACTGTTTCTCGATCGCCGCGACGTCGAGCGTTGGGGAATCGCCACATCCCCCCCCCTCCCTCCCCACCCACCCCGGGGCCGATCTGAACCGTGCGGCCGGTGGCACCCGGGTCAGTCCGCTCGTCGTGGGCCCTCTCTGTGTGCGCGCGTGTCCTGGTCGTACGACGGACTGTTAAACGGTTCCGCGGGCGATGTGCCGCCGACGTCACGTGCAGCAGCCCTTGTTGTCAACACACTGCTGGATAACGGGAAGCGGAAGGTGCTTCCGATGGCGCGCGGGTTGTCGTGTGGATGGGATCGTGTGAACGTCACGCTGGTCAGTGCGGATTGGTGAGAGCGGGTCGCATAGATGTGTCACAGTACAGTACAACAACGCGTGTGTTTGCACTCCTCTACGCCGCCTACAGCGTCTGTTTGTTCGCACGGCGCTCGCCCGTCGGAACGACCCTCCCCGATCTCGCCAACCCGGCTTCATCTGCTTGAGATCTGAATGAGGAGACGGAGCGCGTTCTTAAGCACGTTTGGTCGATTCTGGCACGGGCCGACACTCGCAGCGGGCTTCGTTAAAACAACAAAACGAAACTAAACAGAAATCCGCGTCGACTGCCTCCCCCGTGATGATAGCGGTGGTGGCTCTGGCGAGTTAACGCAGGAGGTTAATTTCAATACAAATTAAAATCCCATGAATTATTCACGCTCCGCGTGCCCCGCGAGCCACGTTCGCAAAGCGCACCGGGGCCTGGCTGACGCGCCGCGCCTCGCACGATGTATTCATTCCCCATCGTCAAGCGTCAACGTCGTCAGCCATGGTCCATCCACTGCTAGACGAAGGCATCCCTTCTCACGCGTCCACCGCCACCTCTCACGGTCATGTGATGTAACAATGCTCCGCCTAACGGAGCGTGCGCGCTCTCTCGTTCATTTGGCCACTTGCGTTTATTCGCCTGTTCGAGCGCAAACATTCAGTCCTCTCCCAGAGCAATCAGCGCCTGGGGGGAGGGGTGGGGGGAGATGTTTGGTGGGGGGGGGGGAGTGCTGGTGGGTACGGAGGCCTGGCTATCGCGAGGGGGAGGGGGTGAGCGGGTTTGGGGTGAGAATCCTGGGGGGTAGTGGAGGTGATGGGAGGTGGATGACACTCACGATTTATAACCCAAGCGCGCTGTGTTCCTGCCTCCAATTGTCCTACCACCCACAATTTTTTTTTATTTTGACCGCGCTCGATGATAGGGAGTTCTCTCCCTCTCTCTCTCTCTCTGTAATAACGCGCGCGCGGGTAACCATAATAATATCATTGTTAATAACAACAGCAGCAGCGGTATAGAAATAAAATCCATCGCGTTACATAAAACATGAACGCGGTGATGCTGTGTGCGGGAAAGGGAGCGGTCACGATAGATGAATACAAGGGGTCATGAGCCCCCCCCCCCCCGCGGTGAGGGTGGGGGGGGAAGGGGGTTTGGTTGTGTGGGGGAGGGAGGGAGAGAGATAGGCGGAGGGGTGGGGGGTGTGCGACAGAGGGGGGGGAGGTGCAGACAGTTACGTAACACTCACTGGGTGAACATTCCCCGAAGCTCGCAACGATTTACGTTGCGAACGAATCGAAAATACCACTTGAGATGCGTCACGCGACCGACCGCTCTCGGTGTCTCCTGCCACGTGCTCCCCGCGGTGGCCTCGTCTCGTGCCGCGTGCCACGCGGGCGACTCGGCCACGCGGTTGCGCGGTGTCTCTTCTCGTGCCACGTGAGCGACTTTGCCACGTGTCCCCCCCCACCCCACGGTGCAGCCCCCTACGTAACGCGCCGCTGTTCACGTGGCCTCATTAGGCCGCTTTGTCGCACCTTGTCCACCTGGGGGGGAGGGAGGTGGGGGAACATGGGGGGGGGGGGAGTAGGGGTAGGGGGGGAGGTGGAGGAACGTGGGGAGGGGTAGGGGGGGGGGGAGATTTGCAGCACGCGCCGAGCGGAGGGGGGAGGGGGACATCCAGCGAAGGCTTCACCGCATGGAATGTAATTGCGAGGATGAGGAATGATCGGATTGTTCTGATTTATTATTACTACCCGATGGCATTTAAAGTTATTATTATTAATAAAAGCCGATGTAAAGGGAATACAAGAGCCTTGCGCGTGTTTGTGGTGAGCGGCGTGTCCGCGTGGGATGACCTCCCCGGCAGTGAGAAGCAGGATGCTGCCACCGTGGGGGGGGGTGGTGGGGTGTGGACGTGATCAGCACGCTGAACTTGCAATCGACAGGTCACCGGATCGATTTCCCGGCGCGGCATTTGACTAACACCGCAGTATAAATGAGTACAGCATAGTGCTAACGGGTCCGGCAGGTCGCTTGCGGTGTGGATAGAGTGTGAGCTACTCTCCCACCTCTTCTTCCAACACCGGGGAAGAGTAGGCCAAAAGAGACCCCCACGACTCAGCGGAGAGTTTTCGAGAGACGTTTCTCGTAGTGGAGGCGCTTCCACCAGCAGTAGCGTGGGTAACAATTGGCGCCTTTATCATTTGTACATTTTGTGGGGAGGAGAGGGGAAAGAGAAAACGTAGTTTTAGATTTGACCAGGTAAGGCACGCTGAGCTAGATGGCTCTTAATCAGAAGCGATCTGGCTATCGTGAATAGTAGCTCAACGAAGTGGCTTATCGCGTGAAAATGTATTGGAGCCAAATGTTCTAGATTTGAAGCTTTCGTGACTGCAAGTATTCATATTATTAGGTTTTTTCGGTAAAGTCACGTAGGTAAAAAATTTAAATTAATAAAAGTAAAATAAAAATCACGACGTTTCGGCAGCACGATAGCTGTGACGGTTCCACCTGAAGACGGAAGCTTGTGTTGCCTCCGAAACGTCGTGATTTTTATTTTATTTTTATTTTACTTTTATTAATTTAAAATTTTTACCTACGTGACTTTACCGAAAAAACCTAAGAATATGCAGCCAAATGCTCTAAGCGCGTGTGTCTGAAAGTGTGGAAGGGGAGGGGGAAACCCGAGGACCCGGAGAAAAAAATCCACGCGACCACGGGGAGAGCATGCAAACTCCACACATACAACAAGCGTCAGGGTTGGGATCGAACCCATGGCTGTATGCCAGGTTTGTGATGGTGCATCGATTGGTCTGTTCATACGGATTATTTCGTGAGCGAGCATATGTGATTATGGGTGAGCGTGGATGAGTGGGTCAGAGCGAACGTGGGTGATTGTGGGCGAGTGGTTGTAAGCGTGTGGATGGAGGTGATGGTGAGCGATGGCGCTGAGTGGGAGAATGCAGTGAATTGGTGAAGCGTGGGTGAGTGAGAGTGGGTGAGCGTGGGTGAGTGAGAGTGGGTGAGAGTGGGTGAGCGTGGGTAAGCGGGTGTGTAAACATTAGCTGTCGAGATACAAAGGCGGCCGGGCGTGGTGTTGAACCCACACGCCTCGTATGCGTTGCCGGCCATCAAAGGTGATCACTAACAGCACTTGCCCCAGCAGTCTGTTGAGGCTATAGGGGGATCTTTGCTACGCCCCCACACACTCGCTGCGTGCTCACACTCACTCGTTGTACACACACTCACTCGCTGTACACACACTCACTCGCTGTACAAACACACACTCGCTGTACACACACACACTCGCTGCGTGCTCACACACACTCGTTGTACACACACTCACTCGCTGTACACACACACACTCGCTGTACAAACACACACTCGTTGTACACACACCACACATTCACTCTCTGGGCACACACACACTCGCTGCGTGCTCACACATACTCGTTGTACACACACTCACTCGCTGTACACACACTCACTCGCTGTACACACACTCACTCGCTGTACACACACCACACATTCACTCTCTGGGCACACACACACTCGCTGTACACACACACTCGCTGTACACACACACCACACTCTCACTCGCTGTACACACACACACACTCGCTGTACACACACACACCGCACTCTCACTCGCTGTACACACACACACTCGCTGTACACACACACTCACTCGCTGTACACACACACACTCGCTGTACACACACACACCGCACTCTCACTCGCTGTACACACACACACTCGCTGTACACACACACACTCACTCGCTGTACACACACACACTCGCTGTACACACACCACACATTCACTCTCTGGGCACACACACACTCGCTGTACACACACACCACACTCTCACTCGCTGTACACACACACACACTCGCTGTACACACACACACCGCACTCTCACTCGCTGTACACACACTCACTCGCTGTACACACACCACACATTCACTCTCTGGGCACACACACACTCGCTGTACACACACACTCGCTGTACACACACACCACACTCTCACTCGCTGTACACACACACACACTCGCTGTACACACACACACCGCACTCTCACTCGCTGTACACACACACACTCGCTGTACACACACACTCACTCGCTGTACACACACACACTCGCTGTACACACACACTCCCTCGCTGTACACACACACTCACTCGCTGTACACACACACTCACTCGCTGTACACACACACTCACTCGCTGTACACACACTCACTCGCTGTACACACACTCACTCGCTGTACACACACACTCACTCGCTGTACACACACACTCCCTCGCTGTACACACACTCACTCACTCGCTGTACACACACACTCACTCGCTGTACACACACTCACTCGCTGTACACACACACTCACTCGCTGTACACACACACTCCCTCGCTGTACACACACACTCACTCGCTGTACACACACTCACTCGCTGTACACACACACTCACTCGCTGTACACACACACCGCACTCTCACTCGCTGTACACACACACACTCGCTGTACACACACACTCCCTGCTAGCTGTGGCGCGGAATCTCGGCTCCGGTCACCGGGGTTCATAGCGCACTGCGTCAACCACTGCGCCACCGCTCCACCCACACTCGTGAATTATTCGCCCTTAAATAGCGCTACCTATTTAGGAGGTGCTCGTCGCACGTCGGGACGCGTTCTGCAAATCCGGTGCCACTCACAAGTATGGGCAGGGAGACAGCGAGGAGGAGGAGGAGATGAGTGATTATGATGATTGCATTGTATGTGCGCGCACGTGCGCGAAATAATGTGTGGAGCGGTGGCGCAGTGCATAGCGCACTAAGACATGAACCCAGCGACCCGCGTACGATTCCCCGCTCGCTCACAGCCAACGTTGGAGGCGAATATCTGAACCGGTTCTGGGCCTCCGCTAGGTCGACTCAGCCCTAAATTAGTAACTGGTGACGTATGTTAACGTCAGCATTGGGAAGACAAAGACTGTCTGGCGGTGATGCTGACCCTCGTGTGCCGTAGTGGCCTTCATCGGTGCTCGCTAACAGCACTTGCCCCAAACCGCCTGTGAAGGCTATACGGGGGGTCTTTGTTGTTGTCTTCTGTTACAGATGTAGAACAATGCCGGAATTGGAACCGCACGCGGTTCGCAGGAGAATCTCCTGCGCATGGACCCCGACCAGCCGTGGGGCCAATTATTTAGAGATCTCAGTTTCTGTACATGGCGACTAATGATGATGATATAATAACGTCAACGTGTAGCACTGCGCCCACCGCACAGTGATGGCTCGCTCTCGTAGAGAGAGAGAGAGAGGACGACTCAGAGAGAGAGGACAACTCAGAGAGAGAGAGAGAGGACGACTCAGAGATAGAGGACGACTCACAGAGTGAGGACGACTCAGAGAGAGGGAGGACGACTCAGAGAGAGAGAGGGCGACTCAGAGAGAGAGGACGACTCAGAGAGAGAGCGGACGACTCAGAGAGAGAGAGGACGACTCAGAGAGAGAGCGGGCGACTCAGAGAGAGAGGACGACTCGGAGAGAGAGCGGGCGACTCAGAGAGAGAGGACGACTCGGAGGCGCCAGGCGGAGGAGTTGGAACCAGAGACGAACGCCAAGGCAGCAGCAGCAGCAGCGAGCCACACGGCGAGCCGTCGTCAACAACTGCCCAAGCTCTGCAGTCCCCTCTACATATATGGAGGTGCGCTCGGCCATTCTGTGCTTACATGTGGGAGGAAACCGGAGCGACCGGAGAAAAACCCCCACGCGTGCGAGGGGGAAGCACGCGATCCCGCACACGCGGAGCAGATGGAGTGCCGCATTTTGTCTCCCGGCACCTCCCCGACGCCCACGGTTTGAGGGAGTTTCTCGACATTTGTCGCGACGATCCCACACGTGGGTGACTTGCCTCCAGAGTGCCGCATTACAGGCAGCTGGCGTGCGAGAGGCACAGCCAACATCGCCAGGACGGATTATGCGATAACGTCGCCCATTTACTAGCTCCTTGTATCATTCACTCTCATCGTGCGATGAAAAGATGATGACGCAACTCGTGTTTTGATACCAACGATCACGATCTTTTCGTCTGGGCCCATGGACTATTGTATGTATGTGTGTTGAACTTCTTTCGCACCGTACGTAGCCAACCGCGCTAATCGGAGGTGCGGGGGGAAGGACAACAAACGGAACACAATAAGCGGTTCTAAAGAGATGAGTTTTCAATCGAGATTTTGAAAGTCCATAGCTCCAGTGGCGTCCGAATATTGGAAGGGAGGAACGTTCCAGACGGCCTTAAAAGCGCACCCGAAAAGCGCGCCGAACGTCTCACTGTCATCTCACGGGGTACGGGTTAAACACCTATACCGGGCGCTGCAGGTAATTTAATTACTGGACCCATTTAGGGGAATATTAATGAGGGCACCTCAACGCAACCGTGGCGGTGGTGCACGTGTTAGCGCACTGCGCTACCAACTCTGTCAAAACGTTCGCAGCGAACATCAGTGGGAGATCTTGATTTGAAGCTTTCGTGACTGCAGGAATCCATACTCTTTGGTTCTTTCGGTAAAGTCACGTGGGTAGAAAAAATATTAAAAGAAAACACGACGTTTCGGGCGCTTGTGTTGCGAACGAAACGTCGTGTTTTCTTTTCTTCTTTTTCTCTCTCTACGTGACTTTACCGAAAGAACCAGAGGGTGTCAGTGGGAGACTTTTCTTTTTGCCTGAGTCGGTCATTGCCCCCCCCCCACCCCCCTTCATTCAACCCGCACTGACCAGCGTGGTGAAGTATGGTCAAACTAACCCCGCCGTTTGCCGACACGGCCTTTTGGAGGGAGGCCTTCATCCAGCAGTGGATTGACAAAAGGGCTTTGAATCTTCCTGTGGATTCGAGAATGTAGAGTAATTAACCAGTCCAGCATCATGACCAACACGCATTATTTGGCGAAGCTGCTGTCATGGTAGTGGTACACAAAGCGCGGTTTAATAACGCGACACATAAACGGGGGGGGGGGGGGGGGTGGTCTTCAAAGTGTATAACAGGTAACGTTTCGGGCAATGGCCCTTCTTCATAGCACATGGAGAGGCCAGAGAGGTGGGATACAAAACAATTTATACTAAACAAAATAAATGTAAACTTCTTTTTTTTATCAATGGGTCGGGGTTTTTTTTGCCCAAATGTTATTGGTCCCACTCATTTATAGGTTTAAAATTGTGTGTGTACACACGCGTTCATTACGAGTGTTCTATTTATAGAACAACTTACACCCTTGGACTCTTTTGCAACCGAGGTGTTTCATTAGAAGGGATTATCCGGCTGATATATTTGAGTAAATACGATTTCACAGACGTATATCTTGTACTTCACAGCAGCGCTTCACAACAGATAGCAATGACGCTGCTGCTGCTGTTGCTACAACTGCTGTTGTTACTACTGTCACTGCTGCTGTTACTACTGCTGCTGCTGCTGCTACTGTTGCTGTTGCTGCTGCGACTGATGGTGTTACTACTGCTGCTGCTACTGTTGCTGTTGTCAATGCTGTTGTTACTACTGCCACTGCTGCTGTTACTACTGCTGCTGCTGTTGCTGCTGCGACTGATGTTGTTACTACTGCTGCTGCTACTGTTGCTGCTGCCACTGCTGTTATTGCTACTGCTGTTGCTACCGTTGCTGCTGCTTCTTCTTCTGTCGTACGGAATGTTCTGGGAACTGCAACAGATCACAAATCGATGTCGAGATTTGTGATCACAAATCGATGTCGAGATTTGTGATCCCAATTCGACTGCTTCAGGAGTAGCCGCGTGGATTTGTTTCAGATCGCCAGTGAATGATCCAATTTGGGCAGCCGCTTCGTGTTCTATGTATGGAGGAAGTGTCACAAACATCTTCCATGGGGTGTCCGGAGACGATCCAAGGAGGACCAGCGTCTTCCTCGGTAGGTCACATCCTGGCTGAAGGATTGTGGAGTCGCTGACGATGAATTCGCTGCTGAAGATACTCGATAAGAATGTTGCTGCCCTTGCTGCTGCGGCTGCTGCTGCCCGAGCTCATGCTGCTTCTGCTGTTGTTGCTGCTGCCCTTGCTGCTGCTATTGCTGATGCTGCATTTGCTGCTGTTGCTGCTGCTGTTGCTGCTGCTGCCTTTGCTGCTGCTGTTGCTGCTACTGCCCTGGCTGCTGCTGTTGCTGCTGCATTTGCTGCTGTTGCTGCTGCTGATGTTGCTGCTACTGCCCTTGCTGCTGCTGTTGCTGCTGCTGTTGCTGCTGCTGTTGCTGCTGTTGCTGCTACTGCCCTGGCTGCTGCTGTTGCTGCTGCTGCTGCTTGTTGTTGATGCTGCTGCTGTTACTGCTTCTATTGCTGTTGCTGCTTCTGTTGATACTACTGCTTATTGTTGGTGCTGCTGCCAGTGCTGTTGCTGCTGTTGCTGCTGCTGCTGTTGCTGCTGCTGTTGCTGCTACTGCCCTTGCTGCTGCTGTTGCTGCTGCTGCTTGTTGTCGATGCTGCTGTTACTGCTGCTACCGTTGCTGCTGCTGCTGTTGCTGCTTCTGTTGCTGCTGCTGTTGCTGCTGTTGCTGGTGTTGTTGCTGTTGCTCCTGTTGCTGATGCTTCTGTTGCTGTTGTTATTGCCCTGATTCGACCCGGCCACTCGCGCCCTGTCTCACACTCAAACTCGATGCCAGAAATAGCATCATCATCGGCGCATCATCCGGGCATCGTACTACTACTATACTATTAGCGATGTTTTATTTTGCCAGATAAGGCCCCACTGAGCTATAGACATCTTTTTCACAAGCGACCTGGCCACACATTATAGCTCGAAGCGGCTTATCGTGTGGAAATGTAGAGGAGCCAATAACTCTAAAACGCGTGACGTTGATTCTAAATGTGGAGGGGGGGGGAGAAACCGTAGGAACCGGAGGGAGATATAGAGACACGCCAACTCCAAATATACAGCAGCAGCAGGCATCGCCCGGGTCGAGATCGAACCCACGACCTCCTGTAGACCAGGCGAGGTAGTTAACATCTCCTAGCCACCGTGATGATGATGATGATGAGAGAGAGACACGCAAACTCCAAATACACAGTAGCAGGCGTCAGGGTCGAGATCGAACCCACGACCTCCTGTAGACCCGGCGAGGGAGTTAACATCTCCTAGCCACCACAGCACCGCGCAATTGCCCTCTCATCGGAAGAATGATTCCTGGATGGTGGTGGAGGTTGTGATGGACACGAGGTTGTGATGGACACGAGGTTGTGATGGACACAAGGTTGTGATGGACACGAGGTTGTGATGGACACGAGGTCGCGGAAGTTGTCGTCCCGCTATACAGGACGGACGACACCCAGCGGCCGACTCGTGACTCGCGGGGCAAGTTGATCCACGCTGCTTGTCGCCCGTTAGCGACAAACAACAACAAGACTGCGATGGAGGGACATCACGTCAATGCCATAGTGACGCACCCCGTTCTCCCACTCTCACGCCCTGCCCCTCCTACCCCCTCCCCCTCTCACGCCCCCCCCCCCCTCTCACGCCCTCCCCCTCTCACCCTCCCCCTCCCTCCCCCTCTCACCCCCTCCCCCTCCCACCTCCGCCCCCTCTCACGCTCTCCCCCTCCCAGCCCCTCCCCCTCTCACCTCCTCCCCCTTTCTTCCCCTCCCACGCCCTCCCCCACTCACGCCCTCCCACCCCCTCCCCCTCTCACGCCCTCCCCCTCTCACGCCCTCCCCCTCTCACGCCCTCCCCCTCTCACGCCCTCCCTCTCTCACGCCCTCCCACTCTCACGCCCCTCCCCCTCTCACGCCCCTCCCCCTCTCACGCCCTCCCTCTCTCACGCCCTCCCCCTCCCACCCTCTCTCACGCCCTCCCCCACTCTCACCCCCTATCACGCTCTCCCCCTCCCACCCACGCCCCCTCTCACCCCCTCCCCCTCTCCCCCTCTCACGCTGAACCCCGCAGGCGGCAGGGGCCAATGTCAGGGCGAGGCGAGGCGCTCCTCCCGCGGGAGCGATTTGTTCCCAGCTCGAGTGCGAGCAACAATTACCCCAGGCCAACACCGACACAAAGCCACAGGCAGAGAGCCCCCGAATAGCCTTCAACAGGCTGTGGGGCAAGTGCTCTTTGCGAGCACCTATTATTATTATTATTAAAGGGCGGCACAGCACGCGAAGAGGTGGGTGGCCAACACCACGCCTGCCCGCCTTTGTCTCCCCAGTACCGGACTGATGTTTTGCGCGCCGTACCAGATATTCATTTGAGGCTGAGTCGACCTAGGGGAAGTACAGGACCGGTTCAAATATTTGTGTTCACTGTCATTGGCCGTGAGCGGCGATAGGACTCGGGTCACCGGGTTCGTAACGCAGAGTGCGCTCACCACTACAAAGACGAAGATCCCCCGTGTAGCCTGAACAGACTTTTGGGGCAAGAGTTGTTAGCGAGCACCTGTGAAGGCCGGCACGGCACAAAAGGGGGATGGAGGCCAGCACCATGCCCTGCCGCCTTTGTCTCCCGAGTGGCGATGTTTTACACACGCGGCACCAGGTACTCATTTGAGGCTGAGTCGACCTAGGGGATGCCCAGGACCGGTTCAGATAATCGTCTCTGTTGTCGGCCGTGAGCGGGAATCGAACTTGGGTCGCCGGGTTCGCAGCGCAGCGCACTAACCATTACACGCACACACTCATAGACTTGAATCGGCATACTGTACTTATATCATACATTGACACATAACAACAACAATAACCACCGTTCGCCACTAAGTGTCGGTGACGCCCCAAAGGCGCTTGTGCCAGGCTAGGTGCACCCTGAGGCCACGGCAAGTGGCGAAGGCTCACTGACAGGAGGTGACGACACAGACCCAGGTGCCGTAGGTTAAGTGACCGAGATGACCGGCAGATGCCCCCGATCTGCACTCCCCATTGTGCCAACTGCGTTTTATCCCACCCCGGCGCTCCGCCCGTTGTTGTGAGCGTCGCTCCTCTGCCCTCCTCTGCGACTGCCTTGAACTGCCCAGCAGCAGCAGCAGCTGCAGCAGCGTCCATCACGAGCCTCCTCCACAGAGGCCGATCTTGACACCGCTGGTACCGGTCGTCGGCAAGTCCACTCAGTTCCACATCCTCCCGTGCCGCGTGAGCTCCGTGGCCGCTGCCCGTTTAGCCCCCTCTATCGGGCCCATCAGAATCTCACACGTACACGCATTTGCACAGACACACACTCGCACAATCACACTCGATAAACCCATGAACTCGCATATTCATACCCTGACACGCACACACACTGATGCATTTACACACCCCTACACAGCCTCACACACACACACAGTGATGCATTTACACACCCCTAAACAGCCTCAGACACGCACACACAGTGATGCATTTACACACCCCGACACAGCCTCACGCGATCACATCGCTGTCACTGCATCGCTCGTCCTCTCAGCCTTCGCCTCCACCACCAACTGCTCTGCACATCGCTTTGATTTTGCGTCGTTTCGATATGCGTCGTCTCACCTTTCAGGAACGCATCCCCGACGCAAACCGGGCTATTACTGTGTATATATTTATCCATCCTCAAAGCTTGCTGGTATTTAACCAAATTAAGTGCAGAACCAAAGTTTACACCGATGAGCGGTTTATGTGCAATCGTCGTGACGCCGATGAGATATTCCACCCACTACAATTGAGCACCAG
Source organism: Lampetra planeri (assembly GCF_965212315.1). NCBI lineage: Eukaryota > Metazoa > Chordata > Hyperoartia > Petromyzontiformes > Petromyzontidae > Lampetra > Lampetra planeri. Next base: position 37,608,177 of record NC_136107.1, read on the forward strand.
ATGTGATCACACTCAGTCTATGTGAGCCTAAGGGTCCTGATGTGAGACGTATGGGTCTATGCGTAAGCCGATGCATGGGTGTCCCTGTGAGTGTAGATGTCTCTATGTAAGTACGCGGTTCTCGGTGTGAGGCTGCGTTAACTTCACTGCACTCGAGCACGCCGCTTAAGCGACGGACGATGGCTGAATGTTTTATTCGAGCCGAGGAAATTCCAGCGCCACCAGATCGGGGGCTCTGACCTCTGAGACACCTCGGGGGCGGGGGGGGGGGCTGGGGGTGGGGGTGGATCAGATGCGCAAACTTGCACGGGACTCAACGCGGTCTCGATCTCTCGATCTATCCACAAAGACCGCGATCATTTGCGTAGAACAACTTCCGACGGAACACTTTGTTCGGGACCCCCCTCACGCGGCTGATTGCTGCCACCTGGGACCCACAAATCAGACCCATTGAGACGCGCCTACCTTCTTAATAAACCCACCACCCACCTCCCATCCATCACCCGAGTAGGAAAGGTTTTAATTTAAGACCCGGCTGAGCTCGGATTCCGGGCCTGGCTTTGGTTGTTGGGTTCATTCAAGACGCGGTAACCACCGCCTGGCGCTCCGGGTGTCGTTAATTAACTCGGCGCACGGACGAACTGGGAATATGCTTCACACGTTGATGCGTTGGCGGGGTGCGGTGGAGCAGGGGGTAGGTGGGGGTGGTGGGTGCGATGCGTGGGGTGGTAGGGTTCACATTGGTGCCACCGCAGAGGGCATCGTGTGCTTTATTGATATTTATGGACTGTCATCCGCGCGATGAATTCGCAGCGAAGTGCTCGGGAAAGCGCACCCACGCAGGCACGCGAGTTTGTTCGAGAAAGTGACGCTTCAGATTTCGTCTTTCGGCCGGGGCATGTGCGGGCCACTCTTGCTCAAGGTCAGGGACAGACAAACAGACGACGACGACGATGATATTATAATTGTTTTTTTTACCCTTTTATCTGGCAACAAAACTGACACCTTTTTTTACGAGGAATCATGTTTGCATAGACCACAATACCTGAAGTCCTAATGCAAACTAAAAACATAACTCTGATAATGTATGCACGGTCCTTGAAGTTGATTGGTTCACACCCGAGACAGCTTTCCTTAGAGCCTAGTCTCACATGGTGTTGGACCAGATGACGCCAAAAGGCGCACAACTCAAAGACAATGCACCATCAGAGTATGAGAGCTCGGGTTAAACATTTACACCATCGGAACCTCATTTGCCAGTAGAAAAATATGATACTTGTTTTGTTTTACCCTTTTATCTGGCAACAAAAAAGGTGTCAGTTTTGTTGCCAGATAAAAGGGTATAAAAACAATTATCATATTTTTCTACTGGGAAATGAGGTTCCAATGGTGACGATGATATTATTAATAATTTACGGACTTCTGTCATTTGCACCGCTGGACGATGACTTCCCCCTGCGCCCAGTCGAGACTTGACCATACTTCACCACTCTGGTGAGTGCTGCCTGGTGAAGGGGCTGGCGACGCGACCGGAGCGCTGGTTCAGATGTCACGTGCCACTTATTGCCTCCGCGAATCAAACTTCGTCCGACCGCAACGCCTCGTGTTTCCGCGATGGTCGAACCGGGGGATAGGGGGGAGCCAAGTGCATTGATTACACTGGTCAACATACTTTTTCTGGCATAAGGTATTCCAACGGTTCTAATGTAATTTTGGGGTGCTGATTCCAAATCTGGCATCAGTTTTTGTCTATCACATCAGGTTTTTGAGATATAAAATATTGCATTTTCAATAAAAACTGCAGAAGAAAAATATTAAATAGATGTGGATGTCTACATACTATGATATTATAAATACACTATCCTAAAAATACAGCACCATATTTTAACACTAAAGCAGTCACTGACTCGCAACAACTTGCAATCATAAGTGACAGAGTTAATTTTGGGAAAAATCAATGAAAATGGGGTATGCCGATAGCATAAAATGAGATGTGATAGAGCAAATCTGAGATCAGATTTGGAATCAGCACCCTGAAATTAGTCTAAAACAGCTGCAAAATCCAGGCCAGAAATTAGTTTTTTGTTGACCAGTGTTATTTTTGTTCCGAATATCACGTCCGGCACGCTTTGTGGTTTCCCTTGAACAAGGTGAGGACGGGGTGGGGGTGGGATACTGAAGGTGAATGTCGATGACGATGACGATGATGTCGTGTGTGCGTGCTGCTCTGACCGAGAGGCAACAGTCGTGTGCGCGTGGGTGTTTTATTTATTGTACTTGCTTTGGTGATCACACCTCCGCCATTGGTGAGACACAGGATGCATGCGGTATACTTGATTGGGTGTAATTAAGGGCACCCCCTTCCGTTCGTAACATAAGCAGCCAGCTGAGGATGGAGCCGTGAGCAGAATACGCAGCAGCAGCCTGGGTCACGGCAGGGCTTGCAGAGCTTTTGGGGCGGATTGGATACGGATTCAGGAAATGTTGATGGTTCTTGCACAAAAATGAGTGTTTTGTACTGTGATTTGACACACGGTGGGGTGGGAGGAGGGGTCCATTGGGTGTCACTCCCTCATATCTGGCGGTGAGTTTTTCTCCAGGTCCCACCCGGCTTCCTCCCCCACACGATGCCAATCCCCCGCTTTCATGGGAAGTTTGCCGAACGCCTCAAAATGTAGCAGGAGGGCGCCCTCCTGAACGGAGTCACTGGGGGTGGTGGGTAGAGGGGGGGGGGGGCTGCGAACGGCATCAACCGGCAGGCCGCGGACGCCGGCGGGCGCGAGATTCGAAACGACGGAGCAAATCTTCCCAACGTGCAAGCAAGAGTCCGCGAGAGATCCGATAATTAGCTTGGCTCTGAATTAATCATAATTCATCCGCTGGGTTTTAAGCGATGCGCTCACCTGGCGCGGAGCGGTTAATTGCGTTTCCTGCGAGAGGCGTGATGAGATTTCAGGCGAGCGGTATTGTTTAAACATTCATCAACAGAGCCGTTTGCTCGGGGCCCGGTGAATTATTGATTCAGACTTTGTAAACAAGTGGCGGAATAAGTGGAGCGGTGAGGAGCGGAGAGAGAGCCAACATCAACCACCATCGTCATTAATCAACATCGTCATCAACCACCATCGTCATCAGCTTCTATTGAAGGCCTGGACGGCACACGAAGGGGTGGCTGGCCAGCACCTTTGTCTCCCCAGTGGCGATGTTTACACATCGCACCAGGTACTCTTTTGAGTCCGAGTCGACCTAGGGGAGGCCCAGGACCGGTTCAAATATAAATTACTGGTGTCGGTGGCCGTGAGCGGGAATCGAACTCGGGTCGCCGGGTTCTCAGTGCAGCGCACTAACCACTACGCTACCGCTGCCCGTGATGAACACACGCACACGTATGTTCCATCGTCCGCCATTCGCCACTAGGTCTACGGTGACGTCACCACGGCGCCTGTGCCAGGCTAGGTGCACTTTGAGACCACGTGAAGTGTCGAATGCTCGCTGACAAGAGGTCACGGTCGAGACCCAGATCCCATGAGTTGACTGACTGAGATGACCGGCAGATGCACCAGCTGTACCCCCCCCCCCCTACTGTGCCACACACATCTACATGCATGCGTGCACATGCGCGCGTGCCCCCTTGTGAGCGCCCTTCCTCCGTGCCAGAGAAGCCGACTGCCCCTCTGGGCACGCGGCTCGGGTTACGTCTGCACACCATGTAACCAGGGGGAGGGGGAAATTCAATAGGGGGGCCTGCGCGCGGAATATTTCATATTCATAGAGGTCACCCACGCTTGGTGCCAGCGCCGCGCCGTACGCACGACTGCGCCGAGGTTTATAACTGCATGGGCGGGGGGGGGGGTGGCGACTCTTGCGCAACTATGCCACGGAGTCTTTCACGCGTCCCACTCACGACGGACGGTGCCATGTGAAAAAAAATATATATACGTTGAAAGCTAAAGGAGCAGCCTCTTTGCCGCTGCTGGCGGAAGGACCCCGTTGCTATAGGGACGCTCTCGAGATTCGCTCTACGTCGGGTGTTTTTGGCCTACTCTTCCACGCGTGTCAGACGAGCGAAATGGGTGACAATTGTATAGGATTATTATGACTGTGCGTAAGAGCGCATTTTCTAGTGGCAGTGCCTCGCGCCGATAATCTTTTACTCGAAGCCAGCTCCGCAACGTTCTGCTGGAAACGTATCGATTGAAGAAAAAAAAAGTCAGCCCTGGTAGTAGAAAAATAACAACCCACGTATACACTGACGCGGCGGTGGGAGTCCAACCGTTCGATTCTAACTACAATGCTCACCCACCCCCCACCACCACCTCCAGCAAAAAGCAAACCCCAGGCACATCTATCCAGAGAGGGGATCGCGCGCCGTGGGATCGGACTGCGGAATCGTGGGGTCGGACTGCGAGCGGCGAGAGCGTTCCGCGGGGCAGCCGCCGCAAACAAAATTGCGCCAAGAGGGGGCGGAATGACGGAGGAAAGGCCCCGTGAATTGGACTCCGGGGACGCTAAATATTTGTCTGTGGTTTGTGAAACTGTCTGAAGCCAGAGATAAAGAGAAGCCTATTTGGATGTTGTCGCCCTTCTGGTAAAGGTCGCCGTTAATTCAATGCTATTACTGCCCATGGAATTGCATTTATTTTGTTATGTGTGCCCAGAAAAGCCGTGAATAATATATATATATCGGGTGAAAGAATATCGGGTTGACAGTCGCGACACAAATGTTACACTCAACGGCAGAGCGTGGTGGGTAAATGCAGCAGATGTCGTGTGAATGGATCTCAAAAGTCGTTCTGTGACGCCCATTGTTTTAATTTGATTATCTTCTAGCGGATGACAGAAGTAGAGATATAAATATATTACAAAAGGGATGTTTTATAAGATTGCTTCGGTGCGATCGGCGAGAGAGAGATGGAGACAAGTGACAGATATGCAGAGATGAAAGAGTCAAAATAATAAAACAATCTGTCCTTCTTAATGCAGAAAAGCCACACCGAGTCGTGCAACTGTTTTAGAAGATCTTGCTGCCAAATGGGTTTTTATTCTTTCAAGCTGTTTTCAGCCAATTAATGATGAGTGTTAATTATATGTGTGGGAGGAAACCCGGAGCACCGAGAGAAACCCCACGCGAGCAAATAACGATGGGGGGGACATTATGTCCACGTCCAGATGACACAGACGGAGATTAGTCCACCCGTTGCTGTGCTGCCTTCTCCTGGAAAGAACAACCTACGGGCTCCTTCTCGACGCCGACGAGAAGGAAAGTTTCACAACAGTCCTGCGGTGATCCATCAACCCTCGCTACTGTTTCCGCCACAGTGTCGGATTGCAGGCAGCCACGTGCAGTGGCAGAGTGACCGCTGCCCGACATCGCCACCGCTCTCTAAATGAGCATTGAGGTTTTGGTGCTGCTCTCTTGATTTCAACGCTGAACCAGTGGTGGAAATTCCACATTCCTACGGCGAGGGCCACTCTCTCCAGAGGACACTCACTGTAATCCAATGTCATTGGCCAAAGTGAGTCCATCTGAAGGTGGCACGGACGAGTGAAACATCTGGCTCGGTCTCCAGGTGGGAGATCTTAGCCGGGCTCGAGGCGAATTATCGCGGCTTTGAACGCCGTTGGTCGTATTGGAGCCGTCTACCCCCGCTAATTCGGGGAGGAGGATGAGGAGGGAGCGGGGAGGGGGGGGGGAGGAGGAGGGTGGCGGGGGGCGGGGGAGGAAGGGGATGAGGGGGGGAGGAGGAGGAGGTGGCTCCTGCGGCGCGTGAAATGAGTCGGGTCCCACGGCGTGGAACGCGGCCCCGCTGGACCCCGGGCTGAGCGCCGGGCCGCAAGGCGATAAGAGCGCGCGGAGTGAAAGCGCGGGGCCACCAAGGAGCGGCGGGGGGGGGCGACTCTGGGTTAAGGTTAAGGGCAGCTTGTGAGCGATGCGGTTCGCTGGTGAGTGTTATAGTTATTGGGAGGGCTCGCCATAGCTACGATAATTATTTTTGTGTTTTTGAATACGGCGCCTTCCTGTGTTGGCGTGGCGTCTCGCGTCTCATCTCATCTCAGGACATGTAAGAGGACACCCCCAGTGGCAGTTGTCCCTGTGCGACGCAAGTGGACTTTATCAGCAGGCCTGCAAGCGGAAATGTTCCTGCCAGTAGGGGGGGGAGGGGTGGCAATGATTTATATGCCTAATGTCAATTTAGTAACTTTCAGAGTCATTTTCAAATTTGGGCAAATGTGTACCGTGACGCCGTCACACACAATGGCGCCTACGACTCACCTCGGGTGAACTTTAACTTCCGCTGTGAAGCAGACAAAGCGCAGCAGCAGCAGCAGCAGTATTATTATCATCGACGTGGTTATTGCCCACCTCGGTTATAACCAGGGCGGCTGCTGAATTCGAACCGCGAACCTCTGCAACGCGTCACCAACCCCTCGAGCGCGAGCGGCTGTCCGCCAGGGTTGTCTCTCTCTCCCCCCCCCAGTGATAAGATCACAACACCGGTGGTGGATACGCCGCGCGCGGCCGCCTGTCATCCGGCACTGTGAGAGGCAGCAGCGAGGGTTGTGGTGGGATCGCCGAAGAAAATGTTGCCAGACTGCCTTTCCATAATATCGGTTTTTGGGTCAGATCGCGTTATTTATAAATGTGTCGTAACCCTCCACCACCCGACACGGCCAAACAGTAAAAAATGTGTCACGTTTTTCAAAGGACAAAATAATTCACTTCTTTAGCCCACCGGTGTGCTGAAGAAAATTTTAAAATGCTGTTGATTCTCTCTTAAGCACACCGGTGGGCTAAGGAAGTGAATTATTTTGTCCTTTGAAAATCGTGACACATTTTTTACTGTTTGGCCGTGTCGGGTGGTGGAGGGTTACGACACATTTATAAATAACGCGATCTGACCCAAAAACCTATATTATGAATAAAATTGGTCGCCAAAGCCGCCTACGTGTTAAATTGACTGCCTTTCCGCCCGTTGGGATGGGCGCCGAGGAAGAATCCATACCGTGGCTCGCCAGGAGAAGGCGGTGCAGCATGAACGTGGACTCCACCTGTTCCGTGTATGTGGGATACAGCAAGAGGAGCCGTTTTTCCTTCGAACTCGGTACAAACAAACAAAATAAACCCTCAATATTTCGAGAGCCGCAATGCCACGTGGTGAACACGAGACGGGGATGGTCGTTAATAAAATAGCGGTTACGAAGCCGCATGGGATAGAGTGTTCCTCCCTCGCACGTGCGGGGTTTCTATGGGTGCACCGATTTGATTCGACATGTAAACACTCATTCTTCTGCTGCTTCTTCTTCTTCCACGCGTTTGTCCCACTCACGCGAGGTGTTCCACTGTCCTTGCCAACCTTCTCCACGCTGCCCTGTCCTGCGTCATCTCTCTCTCCGCTCCCCGGGCCCACCACGGTATTGATCTCTTTCCTTCCGCTTGCATCGCTCGCACCTTTTGACCCGCATACTTTGCCTGCTGTATCTCCACACGACCGAACCACACCAGCGCCTTGTCTCTCTCACCTTCTCTGTGATTTCTACCATCTTGAGTCGTCCTCTCACGTCTTCATTTCTGGCCCTCGTTTGCACTCATTCATTGGCCGAAAGCGCGTGACTATGTAGGGGACCGCAGAGCTTTGGGCAGTTGTTGTTGGCGCCTGCTCCTCGCAGCTGCTGTGGTTCCACCTCCTGGCGCGTTCGAGTCATCGCCTCCCTCTCTCTGTTCTGTTCGAGAGTGAGCTAATACCGTGACGACTGCGGCGTGTTACGAGTTGAGATGTATTCATTAATGTAGCAAACACTTTAGCACTGCACATCCGATTGCCACGGTCGGCTCACGTGCCGCGCGAAAGAAGTTCAACATACGTGCCATACGTAGTCGCAATGTGTTTAGACACACCTGACAACCTCACTCATTTCGCGTGGTTGGCACATCAATTTCATTGTCGCTGTGACCCCATAGAGAAATCGGAACCGCTAATGCCATGCCACGGGAGGTCGTCCTCGAAGCAGCGACTTTTGGCTCGGCCATCGAACAAAAACGATGGTCACCGCATCGCGCAGCGCTTTCAGGTGCGCTTCTGCGGCCGTCTGGAACGCTCTTCCCTTTCGAACTATGGCACTATTTAAATCGCCTGGATTGAAAACTCATCTCTGTAGACCTGTGGGGTTTTTTTTTGTTCAGTTTGTTGTCCTTCCCCCGCACCTCCGCTTTGCGCGGTTGGCTACGTACGGCGCGAAAGAAATCCAACGTACATACTTGAACGCACGTGCGCCACAGTGCAATCAATGTCTTCTTCCCCGCGTGTCCCCGCGTGCAGCAGCGCCCTCTTGTGGCAGCGCCTGGCAAGTGGCGTCTGCAATGTTCCGGGCCTGGCACGTTGCCCCCCCCCCCACCTCCTCCAGGGGTCTCTTGGGGTCTCGCTCCTTCTTCTCTCTCGTGGGATCTCTCCCTCTGCTGGGGATTTGTTTTGTTTAGGAACTCAGTTCCCGTTCAAAGTACCTCCCCCCCGCCGCCGCAGAGACTTGCACGGGAGACAAAGACGGACCGGAGAACGGCCACCACGTGGAGAGCTAGCGGAGTGAAAGTTTAGCCAGCAAACGTAGAACGTTGGGCCAACGTCGTTTTCCAACGAGTCCAACCTCGTGCCACAACATTGGGGCAACCTGTCACGTGCACTGGGCAGCAGGGACACGTGTGAGAGGCCGGGCGGGCCGTCGGAGTAAATTGGTTAGGGGGGTAGAGGGGGTGGGAGATTGGAGGGGTGGGAGATTGGCATGGCGAGTGGACTTGAAGGGTGTGAGGACGAAGAGGTGGAGTGTTGGGAGGGAGCAAGAGGCTTGGTGGAGGGGGTGCACGTATGTATGTTGAACTTTTTCCGCACCGTACGTAGCAAACCGCGCTAATTGGAGGTACAGTGTTGAGTCTATGGGTAGTGTTGGTCTATGGCAGTACTATGTATGTTGAACTTTTTTCGCACCGTACGTAGCCAAACGCGCTCATCGGACTTGCGGGGAAAAAAACACAAATTCAACACAAAAAGCAGTGAAAAGAAACGCGTTTTCAATCTAGATCATTTAAAAGTGCATAGCTCCAGCCGGCTTCCAATATCGGAAGGAAGAGCGTTCCAGACGTCCCCAGAAGCGCATGCGAATGCGCGGCGAAGCGGTGGCGGCCTTTGTTCAGCCAAAAGCCGGTGGTGGTGGTGTGGAGGGTTATTTGTGGGATGGACGAGGCAGTGGATGGGGTTCGGGAGATGGACAGGAGAGGGGCTGGAGGGGCTCGGGCTGACGTGGTGGTGAATTTAGGGGGGGGAGTGGAGGTAGGGGTCGATATATCGGGTGGCCCCGAGTCGCCACGGGCCAGATCGCGCTCAAACCCCTCGACCCCCATCCCCCAACCCAAACTCCTAGACCCCCATCCCCCAACCCAAACTCCTAGACCCCCATCCCCAAACCCTGGACCCCCATCCCCCAACCCAAACTCCTAGACCCCCACCCCCCAACCCAAACTCCTAGACCCCCATCCCCCAACCCTCGACCCCCATCCCCCCAACCCAAACTCCTCGACCCCCAACCCAGAGCCCCGGACCCTGAAGCCGCTCCCCTCCCCCGCGCTAAAGTCGCGACTGCTGAATAAGTGGACGATGGCACTGTAATTGGGTTCTCTTGGCAATTATCCCCATTAAGGAGTCAACGCCAAGCGGGTTGCAGGTGCGAGGGAGCCTCCCTCTTTGCGGGTCCCCTGTGAGCGACGCGGGACGGTGGGGGGGGGCAGTGAGGGAGGGAGGTTCAGGGCGTGCGGTGGCCGTGAGCGCTTTAGAGGCAAGGGTTAGTGGATCACGCATGAGGGCCGCGCAACGCCGCGCAGATCGAGGGGGTTACTTGACCATACTTCACCAAAATTGGTTTACCCCCCCCCCCCACGAATCCTCCTGCATCCTACGCGACGCGTGTCCCACTCATCACGACATCCGCTTCCTCATTGCGCCCACAACACGACGCTGCCACCTTCCTGTCCCCAATCTTCAAGTCGCTTATCCCATCCGTCCTTCATCCTGAAACACGCGTCCCGCCCAATGCAACCCCCGCCCACCGCCTCCAACCTTTTCCCGATCGACTTTGTGTTTGTATCACGACGCGTCGCGAGTGAGTCAATGGGCGGTCACGCGCTTCCATCAGCATCTGAGCGCCACGCGAGGAAGCGGTGGCTAGTTGAGACCCCCCCCCCCCCCTGGTCCTCCCCCATCACTTTAAGTGGGTCCCAAAATATCTCCCCGCCGCCGCCGCCCCCTAATTGGAGTTTTATTTCCGATTAGAGCAACGCCCTGACTTCCTCGCATGGTCATTCCTTCATTATCCCCGTGTCTCGCCAACAAAGTTGAGCGACATTCACCACCCCCCCCAAGCCCCCCCCCCCTTCGTTCGCATCGCCACTCAACGCACCTCGTGACCTTACGGATTAGTGCTGATGCCCGCGCCGGACCAACGTGGAGTTTGAAATCGTTTACCCCGTGGGCTGCCAAAGTTCGTCTCGGCAAAGAACCATCCGGCGGCGATGGTGCTGCTGCGTTTGGCGGCGGTTGCACGATCAAGATTGACACGACACCACAAACAACGACAATAAATGAACACATTCGTTAAAAAAAAAAAACACACTGCTGTGAAAGAGAAAATATACAGGACGGCCCAAAAATCAGGACACGTAGGGTTACATTTACATTAACAAATCACATCTGGTGATATTAATGCATTTTAACAAATGTTCAAACTGACTTCCAGTCACATTAATGCATGCTAGAATTATCTTCTGAGTCAAATTCAGAACTTTTATTTTTTACAAAAAAATTACAAGTCGATTCTGTGAATATGTTTCGTCTCAATTCATTCACAGGGTTCTTGGTCGAGGTTTGTTTCCGACGAATTTGAGATGACGCCCTAGAAGAAGAAAAATTAACATAAATATGAATCATGGCAATATTTAAAATGTCAACTTCAAGAATAAAGTATTGAAGTGTTGTAATGCCGGTGTTAAAGTAGATGAAATAACCCTATTTGCCCTGACTTTTGGAACAAACTGCGTAATAGGCGACGTTCCGGCCAACGGGCCTTCTTCATAACCAAATTATATTATAGAGTTGTTATTTTTTTACTAATAAAGATAACTTGGCCGATCACCATAATCATCATCATACTTCCTAACTCCCATTCAGATAATATTCCTTTCCAGAATAGACATCATTAACCTAAGCACAATCGTATTGCCTCCAGTAATACGCAGACACAAACACACACGCACACACGCACGCACACACGCACGCACACACGCACGCACACGCGCACACACACACGCATCCCTCCGATAGCCATAACAGACTGCTGGAGCAGTCCTGTAGGAGAGCTTCTATGAAGGCCGGGATGACACACGAGGGGGTGGGTGGCCAGCACCACGCCCGACTGCCTTTGTCTCCCGAGTGGCGATGTTTTTTACACATCGCACCAGTTACTCAATTGAGGCTGAGTCGACTTATGGAAGGACAGGGACCTGTGCAGGAAATCGTCATTGGTGTTGGTGGCCGTGACCATGAATGGAACTCGGGAAGCCGGGTATCGTAGCGCAGCGCGCTAACCGCGACACTGCCGCTCCCCACACGCACCCCACTCGCTCCCCACACACAGATAAAGATCCCCCATATAGCCTTAACAGACTGTAGGGGCAAGTGCTGTTAGTGAGCACCTATGAAGGCCGCAACAGTACACGAGGGGGTGGGTGGCCAGCACCACGCCCGACCGCCTTTGTCTCCCTAGTGGTGATGTTTACACACCGCACCAGGTACTCATTTGAGGCTGAGTCGACCTAGGGGAGGCCCAGGACCGGTTCAGATAATCGTCACTGGTGTTGGCCGTAAGCAGGAATCGAACTCGGGTCGCCGTGTTCGTAGCGCAGCGCGCTAACCGCTACACCATCGCTCCCCACACACAGAGACACACACACACACGCACCCACTCGCTCCCCACACACAAAGACACACACACACACACACGCACCCACTCGCTCCCCACACACAGAGACACACACACACACGCACCCACTCGCTCCCCACACACAGAGACACACACACACACACGCACCCACTCGCTCCCCACACACAGATACACACACACACACGCACCCACTCGCTCCCCACACACAGAGACACACACACACACACACGCACCCACTCGCTCCCCACACACAGAGACACACACACACACACGCACCCACTCGCTCCCCACACTGCAGATCACGAAACTTCGCCTTCCCGCGTCCGCCCTCGCTCCGCTCCAACTTGGGAAATCCGCCCTCCCATCGTCTCTTTTCCCTCGCACTCAAAGCAGTCACCTTGGATTACTTAAAAAAAAAGCGAATTCACTCTTATCCAGTGCACCTCCAAGAGTGCCGTTTGTTGCTGGACGCTCGGCGTCCCGTGCTGCCGATGAGCCCGAACGACACAACGCCGCTGCTCTGTCGGCTGCGACCCAAAGCTCCCGGTCCAAAACATTTGGCCACGAGCTCTCGCATCCTGAGCGGTCCGGTCACGAGTTCGTCGCACGCGCGGAAACACACACAGTGCTCCCGCTTCCTACACAGAGCGTCTGGGGGGGGACGTGGGGAGGGAGGTGGGACTGGGTGCGGGGGATGGGGGGGGTAGGAGCGGTAGGAAAAGGAGGAGGAGGAGGAGGAGGAAGAAGAGGTGAAGGATACGGGAAGAGGGAGGGCACGGAGAGGCGAGGTGTCGCACACGCGCGGGCTCGCGGACCCACGCACACGCACACACATCCCCGCCTCGCTCTGTGCCGTGGAGAGCGCAGAGAGGAGGGGGTGGTGGTGGTTGTAGAGAGACGAGAGAGTGGAGAGCGTGAGAAGGGTGTAATCGGTTAGAGTGGCCGAGAGTTGACGAGAGAGAGAAGAGAGAGGAGAGAGAAGAGAGAGATCACCATGGCAGCGCGGAGCTCGGCGCTGCTACTCGCTCTGCTCGCGTGCGCCCACAGAGAAGGTGAGGGCACCTCGCGTCGCGGGGGGGGGGGGGGGGGTCCGGGTGTGGGGGGGGGTCCCCTCTGTGTGGATGTGGATGGGTTAGGAGTGAATGTTGGGGGGCCGTCGACCGCGAGGGTGATGGAGAGACTTTCCCGAAGACTCTTATCTCTGCAGCTACTGTTGGTGAATCGTCCATCAGCCGGGTGAGCGATTGATTGATCGATCGGTTGGCTTTCGAGAGCAGTATCATCGAGCAAAGCAGCCTTCGTTTTTCACAAGCAAACATCTGGACCGCCCATCAGCGTCTCGTCAGCCTGCCGAGTGGGGCCCGCGAGACACTGGTTATGGATTGGCAGGCACCCTGTGTCGTTGTTGTTGTCGTTGTTGTTATTGTTGTTATTGTTGTTATTGTCGAGAGGCGTCCTTCTACCTGCTGGGTTCAAAACACAAACCCGTGACGCGCGGTTGTCTGTTCCCAGCGCGGACGCCGCGTGCTAATTGATTTTGCCGCGAGCCGCGGTTTAAATGATTTCGCGACAGACTTGAGATGCACGTAGAACTTCATTCGCGCCGTACGTAGCCAACCGTCCACAAATCGGAGTCGCGGGGGAAGGACAACAAACGGAACACTAAAAAAAGCAGCAGTTCTAAAGAATGTTTCTTTCAGTTTAATTCATTAGGTATAGCCCTGTGAGCAGTTCGCCTCTTGAATCGGGTGCGATCGCAACAAACAAAAAAAGTGAACAAGAAACGTCTTAAATGAAATTAAAAAACAAATGAGTTGTCAGTGTGGATTTAAAAGATGAAACAACACCACCACCGTGCCGAGGCGGGGTATTGAAGGGGCATCTGGCAGGATAGTGGCAGCTTGTTTTGTGAGTGGAGTGTGCAAGGGTGGTCACGTGGCAGTGTATTCGTTGAGCCGCGCTCGGAGCTGTTCAGGGATTGTCAACCAGAAGCAGGATGGTTTTATATTTATTTTTACACTGGAGGAATCCAATGAGCTAAGACGCTCTATTTTTACAGACGTGCAGTTAGGCCAAACATCGCATATTGGAGAGACACAAACGGCCGGGCGATGTGCTGGCTACCCACCACCTCGTGCGCCGTTCCGACCTTCAGTTTGTTAAGGCGACACGGGAGAACTCCGTCTTTGTTTTATAGACTGTGGGGGAGCGGTGGCGCAGTGGTAAGCGCACTGCGCAACGAATCCGGTTAGCGGACTGAGCTCGATTCCCGGCCACGACTAACAATCGTTCGGGGAGGGATTCCTTCTTGAACCGGGCTTCACCTAGGTCGACTCAGCCTTAATGGTTATCTGCTGAGGAGTGTAAATATCTGCGCTGGGGGCGGCCCCCTTACTGTGCTCGCCGGCCTTACTAATTCATTAGGTGTTGGCTGACAGCACTTTGCCCCAGCAGTGCATACGAGTGGATACGGGAGATCTCAGTCTTTGTTACCGAGGCTGCGATCATTGCTGTTGTTGTGATTGACATCTGTATTCAAAAGTCAACAACATAAACGATAACGGTCCAGCCCTTCGTCCCTCCATTCCTGGATCAAGGCATTCCCACGCCGTGCAGGTCATGGCAGTTGTTTGACCATACTTCACCCCGCTGGTCACTGCGAAGGAGAGTGGGTGGGAGGGTGTGTTCCCGAGACAGCCATGGCCTGGCGGGGGATGGGGGGAGTTGAACTCACGTCGCCGGCTCGACGTGACCCCTGGGCCCTGGGGCGTTCGTCGCGTCGATGTTCACGCACGGCTCTTCGCGGAGCGCGACATCGACGGATGTCAGAACGGATCCAAGAGAGACTTAAAAATTCACCTCTACTACAACCATGCTTTTGAGCGACTCTGAGCTTGGCTCCGCGCCTCTGAGTTGTGGTCACTACGTCTGCAAATTTGCGCGCGTTACAAATTGAACTATTATTAAAGACAAAGTTCCCCCCAACCCCCCCAGTATAGCATTAACAGACTGTTAGGGGGGAAATGCTGTTAGCTAGCACCTCCAGGACAAAGACAAAGACAAAAATTCCCCGTATAGCCTTAACAGACTGTAGGAGCAAGTGCTGTTAGCGAAGGTCGGCACGGCACACGAGGGGGTGGGTGGCCAACACCACGCCCGGCCGCCTCTGTCTCCCCAGTGGCGATGTTTACACATCGCACTAGGTACCCATTTGAGGCTGAGTCGACATAGGGGAGGCCCGGGACCGATTCAAATAATCGTCACTGGTGTTGGCCGTGAGCGGGAATCGAACCCGGGTCGCCAGGATCATAGCGCAGCGCGCTAACCGCTACACTACCGCTCCCCACAAGCACCTCCAAGACACACACACAGACACACACACAGATACACACACAGATACACAAACACAGATACACACACAGACACAGATACACACAGACACAGATACACGGTGGTGTTTACACGAGGGCTCGCCCCGAGGAGTGAGAGGAGGAGGATGAGTGAGGAATTCTCTCCCCGCACCCCACACCCCACGCATCCGCCCTTGTTTCCACTCACTCCCACGAGGGACCTGTTACTCAAGGCTCAGAGCCCAGAGCCGGTGGAAGTCCACGAGCCAGAAGCAGGCGTCGAACGAGTGCACTGTGGCCACCAAGATCACATTGCGTGTTAGCCCGTCAATTTCAAATGGTTCATTCCACTGTCATCGGTCACGTGAAAGCCAGTTGGAACCACGTGCAGTTGTGGCACCTCAAGTGGTACCGACAAGTGACATGCCTGCCTGTGCTCACGGACTTACTGTCCCGGGAACACGTGCGGGTTTATTTGGTCTTTTGAGCCATTGGCCCGAAAATTGATTTTCGGTACGATCTAGGGTGGCAAATGCCAACCCCGATTGTGTTTAAGCACATGAGCTGTATATCCTGAATATCTATGATAGCAAGGACGCCGTGGTAGCTTCTTATGCGAAAAAAAACGCAATTTAAAGGGTGCTATAGCGTGTTTGATAGAATATAAATCGTTTTTTTGCAAAATAAAGTAACAGGATATGAATAGGAACATAAACCATTCGTATCGTTTTTGTTGAAGTGGAATTATGTACGCTGAGCTCTCTGTCCATGGTAGACACTGGTCGTGGTGGACACTGGTCGTGGTGGACTCTGTCCATGGTGGATACTTGCCGTGGTGGACACTGGTCGTGGTGGACACTGGTAGCAGTTGTCACCCCAGGTGGGAGCAACTTCGCCACTGGGGAGACAAAGGCGGCCCGGCGTGGTGCCGGTCACCCACCCCCTCGTGTGCCGTGTCGGCCTCCATAGGTGCTCGCTAACAGCACTTGCCCTCAACATCCTGTTAAAGGCTACACGAGGGATCGTTGCATTTGGGACTTAACCGAAGTAGGCTCACAAAGAGAGACGTAGAGGACACGCGGAGTCAAGGAGACAGACAGAGACACGCAGAGTCAAGGAATCAGAGACACGCAGAGTTAATGAGACAGAGACATACAGAGTCAAGAAGACAGAGACACACAGAGTCAAGAAGACAGACAGAGACACGCAGAGTCAAGGAGACAGACAGAGACACGCAGAGTTAATGAGACAGAGACATACAGAGTCAAGAAGACAGACAGAGACATACAGAGTCAAGGAGACAGACAGAGACACGCAGAGTTAATGAGACAGACAGAGACATACAGAGTCAAGGAGACAGACAGAGACACGCAGAGTTAATGAGACAGACAGAGACACGCAGAGTCAAGAAGACAGAGACACGCAGAGTCAAGGAGACAGACAGAGACACGCAGAGTCAATGAGACAGAGACATACAGAGACACGCAGAGTACCCGATGTGCTACGCGAACATAAAGACGGACATGACCAACGACACGGAGAGAGAGACACACACACAGATGTTGTGGGCGTGAGGGGCATAACGCATTGGGGGGGGAGGGGCACTGGTGGGAGTGGGGAGCGATTGACAAGATGCGCAAAACGCTTTCCCGTTCGCGTTCATCGCCGTAGGTGAGCGGGCGATTCAAATTGCAGCGGAATCGATCTGAGCACTCGGCGGGTTGAGGCGTTTGGGCTTTGAGCGGTGATTGTCCAACACGAGACGTGCCGTGCCGACTGCTCCCAGCAAGGCGCCCTGCGTGGCGCGCGGGCATCGTCCACGTGCCGATGCGTGGCGGCGTCTCCATGTGTGGCCCAACATTGACGAATGTCTCCTCCCCGTGTCTCCTCCCTATGTCTCTATGTGTCTCCCCGTGTCTCCTCCCCGTGTCTCCTCCCTATGTCTCCATGTGTCTCCGCGTGTCTCCTCCCCGTGTCTCCTCCCCGTGTCTCCTCCCTATGTCTCCATGTGTCTCCGCGTGTCTCCTCCTCGTGTCTCCATGTGTCTCCCCGTGTCTCCTCCCCGTGTCTCCTCCCTGTCTCCTCCATATGTCTCTGTGTCTCCGCGTGTCTCCTCCCCGTGTCTCCTCTCCGAGTCTTCATGTGTCTCCATGTGTCTCCGCGTGTCTCCATGTGTCTCCCCTGTCTCCTCCCTGTCTCCTCCATACGTCTTTATGTGTCTCCGCGTGTCTCCTCCCCGTGTCTCCTCTCCGAGTCTCCAATGTGTCTCCATGTGTCTCCGCGTGTCTCCTCCCCGTGTCTCCTCCCTGTGTCTCCTCCATATGTCTCTATGTGTCTCCCCGTGTCTCCCCGTGTCGTCTCCCCGTGTCTCCTCCCCGTGTCTCCATGTGTCTCCATGTGTCTCCGCGTGTCTCCTCCCCGTCTCACCGCGCGTCTCCGCGTGGCTGCTGGGACAAGGCGTTCGCTCGGAGTGCGACGCGTCCATCAACCCCGGCGCGCAGCCTCACGGCTCCATCTCCCTGCACAACTACCCGGACAACGCGCGCTGCACCTGGTTCATCCGTGCGCTGCCCTCCGAACGCGTACGTGAGCGCACCCTGCCCACGCCCCACCGCCACCCCCAATCCCTCCCCCGTCACGGGAACCCGACCGGGGGGAAGGGGCTTAGGAGGGAGAGGGGGGGGGGGTCGGTTCTGGTCACCCTGCGGATGCGCTCCGACTTTGTCAGATCTCGAAAGCGAAGCGCGCGTTGAGTCTCGTTGCTCGATAGTTCAATTGGGAGGCTGCACGTGGCACAATTTGGCTGTCGGAGGTTTGGAGCTCGGACTGCGAGGCGGATCCGAGAGGTGGGTGGGTGGCTGTACAGCCAACGGAGCATTGAATCCAGGACGCCGCTGCGTCTCCGTGTTGCGAGGGAGGTTGTTGGAACGTTTGAAGTGTGCGGCACAGTTATGGCGAGGCAAGTTACTCGTACACCGGTTTCACTTCACTTCATTAAACAAAAACACGGCAAATGCCCTTTACCCGGTAGAGCCTCACTGAGCCTCGCTTAATACCCAGGAGGGCCGTGTTCTATCGAGGTGTTTGTCCAATTCCGTTCGTGAGAGTTGTGACTCTGTGTTAGAGGAAACTTAGGAAGCCGGAGAAAACCCACCACTCGTACGGGGGGGGGGATGAGCGGTGGGGGGGAAGGTGACCCCCAGATCACTCTCACACCCCCTATCCTGGTCCCCCAAAGTTCTCACCCGGTTCGACAGAGCACACTTGAATCTTGACCTTCAGCCCGGTCACCAATCACAACTCGGACCCGACTCCGGACTTCAGCCGACCTGCAATTAAATCACGTGCTCGCGCGCGCGCGCTTGGACGATCTCGTCCCGGTGTTCCAATGACTGCACGAACAAACTGTTGCGCCTTCATCAAACAGCAAAACCACTTGCCCCATCATCAGCCTGCGTTGGCTACACGGTGTTGGGAGAGGGGGGGGAGGGGGAGAGATCGTTGCCTTTGTCACCACGTGAACCCCAGTGCCTCGGCTTTGCACAGGTGAGGTTGCTGCTCACCTACCTGGACGTGGAGGAGGAGCCGGACTGCGCCTACGACCGCCTCACCCTCAAGCCGGGCGGGCAGCCCGAGCGGGTCTTCTGCGGCCGTACCCAGCTGGGGCTGGGGGTCCCCAGGGCGGGGGCCGAGGGGGCCTTGCTGGAGGGACGCGGGCAGACCCTCGTGGCCTTCCAGAGCGACGAGTCTACGGGCTACGGCGGCTTCACGGTCAAGTTTTCGGGTGCGTGCGCTCGGTAACCCCGGCAACTCACCAGTAACCTGGGCCCACTCTAAACCATGACAACGACAACAACCGCCATTCGCCACTAAGTGGCGGTGACGTCACCACGACGCTTGTGCCAGGCCATGTGCACCTTGAGGCCACGTGAAGTGTCGAACGCCCACCGGCAGGAGGTCACGGGGCAGACCCAGCAGGTGCCACGGGTCGACTGACCGACATGACCGAGATGACTGGCTGATGCACCACATGTGCCCCCTACTGTGCCAACTTGCTGTGCTTTAGCCACCCGGCGCTCCGCTCGTTGTTGTGAGCGTCGCTAAACCATAACCCCCCCCCACCCCCACACACACGCGAGTGGCACTCGTCCCTGCCCCTGTGCCCGTCCACCGCTCGACGAGGAGAGCCTCCCTCCCGCAATTGTGCGGGTCCTGGGGTTATCTGGCCATACTTGACCACACTGGTCACGGTAGGGAGAGCATCAGCTGCGCTCTGGTGCTCACTGCGTGAACCCGCAGTGGACAGCACCTGCTGTACGTGCTGTACGCCCAATCAACAGCTACCCGTGCTCGCCCCTCCACAGCTGGTGAGATCGGTCGCATTACGAGAGATTCGGTCAGAGGCACCTCTCCATACATACCTCCTAGGATACCTACATACATATCTTACTGCACGCCTCCATACACACCTGTTGTCATTCATCAACGTGTACCTTACCTGCATACCTCCGCACTCGCCTTCATACATCAACACAGAGCTATCTGCCTTGTGTGCCATGCCGCGTGTTCACAACCGCGGGGACGGGAAGGGTGCCGTGAGAACTGGGGCTGGCGGGGTGTTGGCCGAATGTTTCCCACGACAGAGCAATCTCTTTCGTGACCGCAAGGATTCATACTCTTAGGTTTTTTCGGTAAAGTCACGTAGGTAAAAAATTAATAATAAAATTTAAGATTATTCAAAGTAATAATATAAATAAAATAAAGATGTTTTATTTTATTTTATTTCTATTATTACTTTTAGGTAAGGTCGCGGTAGAAATAAAATTAAGATTCATTATTTTATTTTATTTCCATTATTACTTTTAGTAATTTTTAATTTTATTTTTTACCTACGTGACTTTACCGAAAAAAACCTAAGAGTAACAATCTCTTACCTCCCCTCCTCATCTCCCTCCCCATCTCCCTCCCCGTCTCCCTCCCCGCCTCCCTCCCCATCTCCCTCCTCATCTCCCTCCCCGTCTCCCTCCCCGTCTCCCTCCCCGTCTCCCTCCCCGTCTCCCTCCCCGTCTCCCTCCCCGTCTCCCTCCCCGTCTCCCTCCCCGTCTCCCTCCCCGTCTCTCTCCTCGCCTCCCTCCCCATCTCCCTCCTCGTCTCCCTCCCCGTCTCCCTCCCCGTCTCCCTCCCCGTCTCCCTCCCCGTCTCCCTCCCCGTCTCCCTCCCCATCTCCCTCCCCATCTCCCTCCTCATCCCTCCCCGTCTCCCTCCCCGTCTCCCTCCCCGTCTCCCTCCCCGTCTCCCTCCCCGTCTCCCTCCCCGTCTCCCTCCTCATCCCTCCCCGTCTCCCTCCCCGTCTCCCTCCCCGTCTCCCTCCCCATCTCCCTCCCCATCTCCCTCCTCATCTCCCTCCCCATCTCCCTCCCCATCTCCCTCCCCATCTCCCTCCTCATCCCTCCCCGTCTCCCTCCCCGCCTCCCTCCCCGCCTCCCTCCTCGTCTCCCTCCCCGTCTCCCTCCCCGTCTCCCTCCCCGTCTCCCTCCCCGTCTCCCTCCCCGTCTCCCTCCCCGCCTCCCTCCCCGCCTCCCTCCCCGCCTCCCTCCCCGTCTCCATCCCCGTCTCCCTCCCCGTCTCCCTCCCCGTCTCCCTCCCCGTCTCCATCCCCGTCTCCCTCCCCGTCTCCCTCCCCGTCTCCCTCCCCGTCTCCCTCCCCGCCTCCCTCCCCGCCTCCCTCCCCGCCTCCCTCCCCGCCTCCATCCCCGTCTCCCTCCCCGCCTCCCTCCCCGCCTCCATCCCCGCCTCCCTCCCCGTCTCCCTCCCCGTCTCCCTCCCCGTCTCCCTCACCGTCTCCCTCCCCGTCTCCCTCCCCGTCTCCCTCCCCGTCTCCCTCCCCGTCTCCCTCACCGTCTCCCTCCCCGTCTCCATCCCCGTCTCCATCCCCGTCTCACTCCCCGTCTCACTCCCCGTCTCACTCCCCGTCTCCCTCCCCATCCCTCCCCGTCTCCCTCCCCGTCTCCCTCCCCGTCTCCCTCCCCGTCTCCCTCCCCGTCTCCCTCCCCATCCCTCCCCATCCCTCCCCATCCCTCCCCGTCTCCCTCCCCATCCCTCCCCATCCCTCCCCATCTCCCTCCCCATCCCTCCCCGTCTCCCTCCCCATCCCTCCCCATCCCTCCCCATCCCTCCCCGTCTCCCTCCCCGTCTCCCTCCCCGTCTCCCTCCCCGTCTCCCTCCCCGTCTCCCTCACCGTCTCCCTCCCCGTCTCCATCCCCGTCTCCATCCCCGTCTCCATCCCCGTCTCCCTCCCCATCCCTCCCCGTCTCCCTCCCCGTCTCCCTCCCCGTCTCCCTCCCCGTCTCCCTCCCCGTCTCCCTCCCCGTCTCCCTCCCCATCCCTCCCCATCCCTCCCCATCCCTCCCCATCCCTCCCCGTCTCCCTCCCCATCCCTCCCCATCCCTCCCCATCTCCCTCCCCATCCCTCCCCGTCTCCCTCCCCATCCCTCCCCATCCCTCCCCATCCCTCCCCATCCCTCCCCGTCTCCCTCCCCGTCTCCCTCCCCGTCTCCCTCCCCGTCTCCCTCCCCGTCTCCCTCACCGTCTCCCTCCCCGTCTCCATCCCCGTCTCCATCCCCGTCTCCATCCCCGTCTCCATCCCCGTCTCACTCCCCGTCTCCCTCCCCATCCCTCCCCGTCTCCCTCCCCGTCTCCCTCCCCGTCTCCCTCCCCATCCCTCCCCATCCCTCCCCATCCCTCCCCGTCTCCCTCCCCATCCCTCCCCATCCCTCCCCATCTCCCTCCCCATCCCTCCCCGTCTCCCTCCCCATCCCTCCCCATCCCTCCCCATCCCTCCCCGTCTCCCTCCCCGTCTCCCTCCCCGTCTCCCTCCCCGTCTCCCTCCCCGTCTCCCTCTCCGTCTCCCTCCCCGTCTCCCTCACCGTCTCCCTCCCCGTCTCCATCCCCGTCTCACTCCCCGTCTCCCTCCCCATCCCTCCCCGTCTCCCTCCCCGTCTCCCTCCCCGTCTCCCTCCCCGTCTCCCTCCCCATCCCTCCCCATCCCTCCCCATCCCTCCCCATCCCTCCCCGTCTCCCTCCCCATCCCTCCCCATCCCTCCCCATCCCTCCCCATCCCTCCCCGTCTCCCTCCCCGTCTCCCCCTCCTCCCCGGCGTAGTGGACGTGGACTGGTGCCGCCGCCACGAGCCGTGTGCCCACGGTGCCACGTGCAGCGCCGTGCCCGAGGGGTACCGCTGCTCGTGCAGCCGCGGGTGGAGCGGCCGCAGGTGCGAGCAAGGTAGGGGTCGCGGTGAGGTCGCAGCGATGCCACGACACTGTGGGACGGGACTTCAATTTTAGTTTTTTACACAAAATAATAAACTTCACTATGAGACCTCCTTTACCAGTGGCAAAATATAGTAATAGGTTTTTACCCTTTCAACTGGTACAAAACTGACACCTTTATACAAGGCATCATGTTTGCAATAACCACAACACAAGCAGTCAAAATGCAAACAAAAAGAAACAACTCTGATGATGATAATGATATGCATTTTGACTGCTTGTGTTGTGGTTATTGCAAACATGATGCCTTGTATAAAGGTGTCAGTTTTGTACCAGTTGAAAGGGTAAAAACCTATTACTATAATAAACCTGTGAATGGGACCCCCGTTGATGTAAGTGTCGGTATGTGTGTGTGTGGGGAGCGGTAGTGTACCGGTTAGTGCACTGCGCTACAAACCTCCTGTTCGGGAGCTCCTGGGATATCTGCATTGTGAGACTGTGAGAGATGGCAAAGCAGTGGATAGATCAAGGCTGATGATGCTGTGAGGAGTATTGGCGTGTTTCCTCGAAACGTTCTTAGCAGGGTGGAGACACGCAGTGTGATGGAGTTGTGGTGGTGATGGTGGTCGGCCAGTTATCTCAGTTAGTCGACATGGGTCTGTCCCGTGACCTCCTGCCAGCGGGCGTTCGACACGTCACGTGGCCTTAAAGTGCACCTAGCCTGGCACAGGCGCCGTGTTGACGTCTCCGTCACTTAGTGGCGAATGCCGGTTGTTGTTGGTGGTGGTGATGTTGACGATGATGGTGTTGATCTTGATGATGATGGAGTTAAAAGCAATGGTAATGGTGGTTGCGATCGTGTTTGCAGGGGTGATAATGATGATTAAGGTAATGGAAGTATTCGTATCCATGATGATGGTGCTGACGTTGCTCACGGCAGTGGTGTTAACAGCAGCGATGATGGTAGTTGCAATGGTGTTTGCAGAGATGATGATGGTGGTGGTGTTTGCAGAGATGATGATGGTGGTGGTGATGATGGTGGTGGTGTTTGCAGATATGATGGTGGTGGTGGTGGTAATGATGTTGGTGTTGGTGGTGGTGATGATGATGGTGGTGGTGTTTGCAGAGATGATGGTGGTGGTGGTGGTGGTGATGATGGTGATGGTGGTGGTGGTGTTTTCAGATATGATGGTGGTGGTGTTGGTGATGATGGTGGTGTTGGTGGTAATGATGATGGTGGTGGTGTTGGTGATGATGGTGTTGGTGATGATGATGATGGTGGTGGTAATGGAAACTTAGGAACTCCCTAGCAGCCTCTGCCAGGACCTTCACATTCCACCGCGCGTGACTCATTGCCGCGAATGGCCCATTGCCGTGCGCCGTGCCCCGAACTCATTCGGCGCGCACAAAGGCGGCCTAGGCGGCGGCTACCGCGGCGCCTGGACTCTGTGATGATTCAGGGGAAGGAATAGCAACAGGGTCAGCAGCAGCAGAGGTAGTAGCAGCACTGGCAGCAGCAGAGGCAGCAGCAGCAGCGGCGGCAGCAGCAGAGGCAGCAGCAGCGGCGGCAGCAGCAGCAGCAGCAGCAGCGGCGGCAGCAGCAGAGGCATCAGCAGCGGCAGCAGCAGCAGCGGCAGCAGCAGCAGCAGCAGCAGCAGCAGCAGCGGCAGCAGCAGCAGAGGCAGCAGCAGCGGCAGCAGCAGCAGCGGCAGCAGCAGCAGCGGCAGCAGCAGCAGAGGCAGCAGCAGCAGCAGCAGCGGCAGCAGCAGCAGCGGCAGCAGCAGCAGCAGCAGCAGCGGCAGCAGCAGCAGCAGAAGCAGCAGCAGCAGCAGCAGCAGAAGCAGCAGCAGCAGCAGCAGCGGCAGCAGCAGCAGAGGCAGCAGCAGAGGCAGCAGCAGCAGTGGCAGCAGCAGCGGCGGCAGCAGCAGCAGAGGCAGCAGCAGAGGCAGCAGCAGCAGTGGCAGCAGCAGTGGCAGCAGCAGCAGTGGCATCAGCAGCAGAGGCATCAGCAGCAGAGGCATCAGCAGCAGAGGCATCAGCAGCAGCAGCAATGGCAGCAGCAGCAGTGGCAGCAGCAGCAGTGGCAGCAGCAGTAGTAGCAGCATCAGCAGCAGCAGTGGCAGCAGCAGCATCAGCAGCAGCAGTAGTAGCAGTAGCAGAGGCAGCAGCAGTAGTAGCAGCATCAACATCAGCAGTAGCAGCAGCAGCAGCAGTGGCATCAGCAGCAGTGGCATCAGCAGCAGCATCAGCAGCAGCAGCAGAGGCAGCAGCAGCAGAGGCATCAGCTGGGGAGAGAGGGGAGCGACGCCCCGGGTCCCGCCGGGAGTGCCCGCCAGGGTGTGCGCACGCTGCGGGGATGATGGAAGGCACAATGAGTCGAGGCAGCCGGCATGCCGGGGGTTGGCACGCCGAGGAAGGGTGTTCCCCCCTCCGCTCTCGTTTTTTTTGTTTCCTCCGCGTAGGAAGCGATGTGTAATTGTTGCGCCGGCGGCCGCAGCCACGTAAACATTGGATAATGGGCGGCGCGCAATCAGCGGAGCGCGCGGGCGCTTTGTGATCCTGTGTGTTACCGCCCATGATAAAGACAATTGCTCCACATCTGGCTCGTGCTGATATAAAACCTCAGGGAGGAACACGCGACGAATATTTGTCTTGTTCTTGTAACGGAACTCTCTTTTTTTTTTGTTCGTGTAAGTTTCAAACTTGATTTGGAGCTTTCGTGCCTGCGGGAATTAATGTTTGGTTCTTTCGGTAAAGTCACGTAGAAAGAAAAATAAAATAAATAATAGCACTACATATGTAGTAGCTACATATGTAGTCTTAGTCTATGGGCAGTACGTATGCACGTTGAACTTCATTCGCGCTGTACGGAGCCAACCGTGCTAAAATCGGAGTTGCGGGGGAAGGACAACAAACGGAACACTAAAAAAGCAGCAGTTCTTAAGAAATGAGTTGTCAATGCGGATTAAAAAAATTCAACAACACCACAATGCCGAGGTATTGAAGAGCATCTCGCAGGATAGTGGCAGCTTGTTTGTGAGTGGAGTGTGCAAGGGTGGTCACGTGGCAGTGCCCTCGTGACGCGCGTGCGCCACGCTCGGTGCTGTTCAGTGAACCAGATGCGGGGCTCGGAAGAAAATCGCCGTGGCTGCACCTTCAATGTTTTCTCTCTCACAGAAGAAGATCCAGGTGACGCGGAGAGGGACCGGGCCGTGGAAGCGACGAGCGCGCACCCCACGGCCACCACGACGCCAGCGGCACCGGACGGAATCGCGGGCGACGGCGGTGGCGGTGCGGCCTCAGCGGTGGCGGTGCCGCAGGGCAGTGGTGCAGAAGCAGCGGCGTCGTCCACGGAGCAGCCTCCGCCGCCCTGCGGTGCCGGGCGGTGCGATGGAGTCGAAGCGGAGCGCGACGGCTCCACCGCGTGGCCCGAGAGACTCGCGCGGAGTCCGCCGACTCAAGGGAGCGGCGTTCCCAGCGGCACGAGTAGTAGTAGTGGCATGATCAGCAGCAGCAGCAGCACCAGGAGTAGGAGCAATATCATAACCAGCAGCAGTAGCAGCAGCGGTCCAATCGGCAGCAATGGAATGATTGACCCTACGAGTCGCGTCTCTGCTAGCTGGCTGCGCTCCCTGCTGACCCCAGCTGTGGGTGACGTCGCCAGCCCTGGCACCAACCTGGCAGGGACGAGGCCGACACCGTCACCACCTCCACCACCGCCACGCGACTCCACCCCGCACTACGACCGAGGGCCCGTCACGGTGCGAACGCCGTGGGGGTGGCGCGAGTCCGTGGCCCGCATCGCGAGCACGCGGGTAACGACCGTCACGTGGGCAGGGTCCACGCAGCAGCAGCAGCAGCAAGAAGAGCCCTCCGATGCAGAGGCGCTGACAAACGTGAATGCGGCACGTGCGCCCGTTCCCTCGAGTTCTACGGCGACGGGAGAGTCGGTGGCGACGCGGGCGGTGGCCGCGAGAGACGAGCACGAACCGGGCTCTTCGAAGGAGGAGGTGGGACGACAAGCGGCGGCTGCTGCTGAAAAGTCCGGCGAGGCCCCGCGCACGGCGTCCGGTCGGGGCGCGCGCGACCCTCCGCCGTCGGAGCGCTCGGCCGCGGTGTCGTCGGGAGCGCGCGGGAGTCCCGCGCTGCAGGCCGAGTCTGCGAGCATCACCGTGCGGCCGTCGGCCGTGCCACGCGCGCCGGGTGGAGAAGGCAGCAGCAGCGTTGGGGCGGAGTCGACAAGCCGCTCGGGGCCTGGGCGTCATACTGCGGCGGTGCTAGAACGAACGCGATCCTCCTCATCAGCCGTGGGGACGCATTCTCCGCATTCGTCTCCATCTCAGGGTTCAACAGAGGCCCCCCCGGGCGACGCGTTGGCCACGTCGGCGACCAATTCGCTCAGCGAGCCGCCTGATAGGACCGCGAGTCATCGGTACTCGGCGGAGCGATGGTTGCATGTTACCGCAAAGGAGCCAGGCCCCGCCGAGCACACCCGGAGTGAGTTTCGCGCTGTGAACGACTCGGCAGAGTCCGGGTCTCCGGACGGCGTCGGAGTGACGAGCGGCGCTCCCTCGCGCACGTCCTGCCCGAATTCGGCAAAATCGCCGGGGCGAATTTTTGACCCCGAAACGTCGACCTCGCAGGCGCCGGCAACGGCGGTGGGGAGCGAATTGAATGCGGGAGAGCCTCGGCCAATCGAGGAGTCTGCGGTGGATCCGGTGGCCGCGGTGGCGCAGGGAGCAGAGGCCTCACGGCTCAGCCCGCGCTCGAGAGGGCCCCCGTCGCCGGCCGGCGCTCGCCCGGCGCTCGCCACGACGATGGCGCCGAACGCGGCCGCGGCTTCCGCGGGCGGACACGCGCCCACCGAGGAGCGGCGGCCGGGGTCTGCGACGTCGGAAGTGGCCACGGGGTCGGAGGCCGACTCCCCGGACGAGGAGCGGACGACACTTCCCACGGCCGCCCGCTGGCCCCGGCTCACGCGGGGTTCTCCGCTCGCGGCCCTCTCCGCCGCTGGGGCCGCAGAGGAGGTCGCGACGGGCAGCAACGCCGTGGCGTCGGCGCTGCCGGCGGGGCAGTGGAACCAGGCGGTGCCTCCCACAAGCGCAGCAGCGGCAACACCAGCAGGAACAACAGCAGCACCAGCAGTAGCAACAGCAGCACCATTTGTAGCAACAAAAGCACTTACAGCAGCAGCACCATTTGTAGCAACAGAAGCAGTAGCAACAGAAGCACCAGCAGTAGCAACAGAAGCACCAGCAGCAGCAACAGAAGCAGTAGCAGTAGCAACAGAAGCAGCAACAACAGAAGCAGCAGCAGTAGCAGCACCATTTGTAGCAACAGAAGCAGTAGCAACAGAAGCAGAAGCAACAGAAGCAGAAGCAGTAGCAACAGAAGCAGGAACAACAGAAGCAGTAGCAACAGAAGCAGGAACAACAGAAGCAGCAGCAGTAGCAGCACCATTTGTAGCAACAGAAGCAGTAGCAACAGAAGCAGAAGCAACAGAAGCAGAAGCAGTAGCAACCGAAGCAGCAGCAGTAGCAACAGAAGCAGCAGCAACAGAAGCAGTAGCAACAGAAGCAGCAGCAACAGAAGCAGTAGCAACAGAAGCAGTAGCAAGAAAAGCAGCAACAGCAGAAGCAGCAGCAACAGAAGCAGCAACAGCAGAAGCAGCAGCAACAGAAGCAGCAAAAACAGAAGCAGCAGCAACAGAAGCAGCAGCAACAGCAACAGAAGCACCAGCAGTAGCAACAGAATCAGTAGCAACAGAAGCAGCAGCAACAGCAGCAGCAGCAACAGAAGCAGCAACAACAGAAGCAGCAGCAGTAGCAACAGAAGCACCAGCAGTAGCAACAGAAGCAGCAACAGCAGCAACAACAGAAGCAGCAGCAGCAGCAACAGAAGCAGCAGCAACAGAAGCAACAGCAGCAACAGCAGCAGTAGCAACAGAAGCAGCAACAACAGAAGCAGCAGCAACAGAAGCAACAACAATAGTAGCAACAGAAGCAGCAGCAGCAGTAGCAACAACAGAAGCAACAACAATAGTAGCAACAGAAGCAGCAGCAGCAGTAGCAACAGCAGCAGCAGCAGCAACAGCAGCAGCAGCAGCAACAGCAGCAGTAGCAACAGAAGCAGCAACAACAGAAGCAGCAGCAACAGAAGCAACAACAATAGTAGCAACAGAAGCAGCAGCAGTAGCAACAACAGAAGCAACAACAATAGTAGCAACAGAAGCAGCAGCAGCAGTAGCAACAGCAGCAGCAGCAGCAACAGCAACAGAAGCAGCAGCAACAGCAACAGAAGCAACAGAGTCAGCAGCAGCAGCAACAGAAGCAGCAGCAACAGAAGCAACAGCAACAGCAGCAGTAGCAACAGAAGCAACAGCAACAGAAGCAGCAGCAACAGAAGCAACAGCAACAGCAGCAACAGCAGCAGTAGCAGCAGCAGCAGTAGCAACAGAAGCAGTAGCAGGAGGATCGCGACCTGCAGAGCATGCGACACGAGCCTCACCGACTCGGACCGCACAGCCGAGGCCACCGCGTCCCCGCTCGGCCCGCGTCACAACCACCACCACCACCACAACAACCACCACCACAACCACCACCACCACCGTGCAGAGGATGTTCCCCGGCAGAGGCGAGCCGCGGGAGTCACCCCGCCGCGGGGTCACGACGTCGGCCACCGCCACTGCGGCCGCCGCCACCTCCGGCGAGACGGCGACAGCGGCCCGGGGTCACTGGAGGCGCGAGCTGAACCCGGCCGTCGTCGTGGCCGAGGATCGACCGCCGGTCTTCAAAGGTACCGACCGACCGACCGCGGAAGAGCTGCGCTCAGCAAATTTTTAAAAAAAAATGTAAAAATGAGAATAGCAACTCGTGTATTTTGGGCGCGACGTCGAGTTGAAATGACCACAACACCACCGCCACCACCACCGCCGCCACGCTGAACAACAACACGAGATGACGGGGAACGGCAGACGTGCACGACCGGACAGCCACGAGGGACAGGTGCACGGCGCCGTTCCGACAAAAGTTGCCGGCATCGGTGCGCAAAAAACAACAGCGAGGGTCTGTCGATTGTAGTTCCCCCTTGTCCTAGCGGCGTGCTCAGCGACCCGGCCCTGCAAGATCCCCAGCGCGCTGGCACCGTCCAGCCGGCAACAACTCCTTGTCCACGCAGTCGTGCGCGTGGATGATCACAGCGATGATGATGATGACGACGATGATGATGACGACGATGACGATAGCGATGATGATGACGACAGCGATGATGACGATGACGACAGCGATGATGATGACGACAACGACGACGATGATGATGACGACGATGATGACGACAGCGATGATGATGACGACGATGACGACAGCGATGATGACGATGACGACAATGACGATGACGACAGCGATGATGATGACGACAACGACGACGATGATAATGACGACAATGATGACGATGACGACAACGATGATGATGATGATGACGACGCGACGGTCGCGTTCCGTTGCTGCCGCAGGAGGTACCCGGATCCACGTGTCGCTGTCTCTGCGCATCGACTTGGTGTTCAGCGTCGCTCTGCTCGACCCGGCGTCGCCCCAGCGCCGAGCTCTGGTGGAGAACTTCCACGAGACCGTGAGTCCCCGCCGCCGTTTTGGGGTGACGAACAACGCGCTGTTCCACATAGCCCTCCCAGCTGTCCCACAAACCCCCCTCCCAGCTGTTCCACATAGCCCTCCGAGCTGTTCCACATGGCCCTCCCAGCTGTTCCACATGGCCCTCCCAGCTGTCCCACAAACCCCCCTCCCAGCTGTTCCACATGGCCCTCCCAGCTGTTCCACATGGCCCTCCCACCTGTCCCACAAACCCCCCTCCCAGCTGTTCCACATAGCCCTCCGAGCTGTTCCACATGGCCCTCCCAGCTGTTCCACATGGCCCTCCCAGCTGTCCCACAAACCCCCCTCCCAGCTGTTCCACATCGCCCTCCCAGCTGTTCCACATGGCCCTCCCAGCTGTTCCACATCGCCCTCCCAGCTGTTCCACATTGCCCTCCCAGCTGTTCCACATCACCCTCCCAGCTGTTCCACATCGCCCTCCCAGCTGTTCCACATGGCCCTCCCAGCTGTTCCACATCACCCTCCCAGCTGTTCCACATGGCCCTCCCAGCTGTTCCACATGGCCCTCCCAGCTGTTCCACATCACCCTCCCAGCTGTTCCACATCGCCCTCCCAGCTGTTCCACATAGCCCTCCCAGCTGTTCCACATCACCCTCCCAGCTGTTCCACATCACCCTCCCAGCTGTTCCACATCGCCCTCCCAGCTGTTTCACATCGCCCTCCCAGCTGTTCCACATCACCCTCCCAGCTGTTCCACATCGCCCTCCCAGCTGTTTCACATCGCCCTCCCAGCTGTTCCACATCACCCTCCCAGCTGTTCCACATCGCCCTCCCAGCTGTTTCACATCGCCCTCCCAGCTGTTCCACATCACCCTCCCAGCTGTTCCACATCACCCTCCCAGCTGTTCCACATCGCCCTCCCAGCTGTTCCACATAGCCCTCCCAGCTGTTCCACATCACCCTCCCAGCTGTTCCACATCACCCTCCCAGCTGTTCCACATCGCCCTCCCAGCTGTTTCACATCGCCCTCCCAGCTGTTCCACATCACCCTCCCAGCTGTTCCACATCGCCCTCCCAGCTGTTCCACATCGCCCTCCCAGCTGTTCCACATCGCCCTCCCAGCTGTTCCACATCGCCCTCCCAGCTGTTCCACATCACCCTCCCAGCTGTTCCACATCGCCATCCCAGCTGTTCCACATCACCCTCCCAGCTGTTCCACATCGCCCTCCCAGCTGTTCCACATCGCCCTCCCAGCTGTTCCACATCGCCCTCCGAGCTGTTCCACATGGCCCTCCCAGCTGTTCCACAAACCCCCCTCCCAGCTGTTCCACATGGCCCTCCCAGCTGTTCCACAAACCCCCCTGCCAGCTGTTCCACATCGCCCTCCCAGCTGTTCCACATGGCCCTCCCAGCTGTTCCACATGGCCCTCCCAGCTGTTCCACATGGCCCTCCCAGCTGTTCCACATTGCCCTCCCAGCTGTTCCACATCGCCCTCCCAGCTGTTCCACATGGCCCTCCCAGCTGTTCCACATGGCCCTCCCAGCTGTTCCACATCGCCCTCCCAGCTGTTCCACATGGCCCTCCCAGCTGTTCCACATGGCCCTCCCAGCTGTTCCACATGGCCCTCCCAGCTGTTCCACATGGCCCTCCCAGCTGTTCCACATCGCCCCCCCAGCTGTTCCACATCGCCATCCCAGCTGTTCCACATCACCCTCCCAGCTGTTCCACATCGCCCTCCCAGCTGTTCCACATCACCCTCCCAGCTGTTCCACATCGCCCTCCCAGCTGTCCCACATCGCCCTTCCAGCTGTTCCACACTGCAGAGCACACACCGCTGTATAGTACATAACCAACCGTGCTAATGGCACCTCCGATTAGCACGGTTAGCTATGTATGGTGCGAAAGAAGTTTCAACATACTTAAGGTACAATCAACATTGGTCGTTTCTACCCCGCCCACGGTTAGGAGCGGTGGGACGGTGGTCA
This sequence comes from Lampetra planeri, assembly GCF_965212315.1. Lineage (NCBI taxonomy): Eukaryota > Metazoa > Chordata > Hyperoartia > Petromyzontiformes > Petromyzontidae > Lampetra > Lampetra planeri. The sequence continues at coordinate 37,640,370 of NC_136107.1, forward strand.
TCACACTGTGCTACCAAAACCAGCGACCTTAACAGTTCGACTCCCGGTCACGGCCAACAGCGGTCGCGAATTAACTGAACGGGTTCTGAACCCCCCCCCCCTTCACCAATCCGTACTGACCAACGTGTTGAAGTAAAGCCAAATAACCTCCAACACGGCGTGGGGAGAGGCCTCCATCATCCAGCATTGGATCTCAATGCTGATAAATGGCTGCTGTTAATGAAACCACGAACTGCAATGTTTTAAAAAGGAATCTTGGCGATGTGCTACTTCTGACGGCATTCTCATTCACGTGGTCGTGGTGCCGATGTTTCGCCGTGCCGATCTGAGCCACAGCGTCGGTTTCACAAACGTCGGGACGCTGTCGTTCGCAGATCGATCCGTTTTTTTGGAAGGTCTCCGGATTCCAAGACCTCATCATCAAGAGAATACGGTGATTATCGATCAGCAAATCCATGTCCTTCTCTCTCCTTGGAAAAACAACAACACCCTAGCTTCTAAGGTGGCCGGGTGGCTCAGAGCCTCAGAGGTCAACAGTTCAGAGGGGGCACACCGCCCAGATCCTGAAGTTCGAATCAAAGTTTCAGTCGTCGATGACATACTTGTCAACGCATACGGTTTAACACATTGGCTTTCGCGACTAATGTCATCCACAATATAGGTTTTTTGGGGGGTTAGATCGCGTAAATACGGTTTACCCTGTATTCTTGTACAGGGAAATTGAGTTTTCAGGTCCATACGGCATACAGCCGTTTCAATACGGGCAAAAATAAATTGTGTGTTTATTTGTTTGTGTTTCTCCCTTGTGATGGGACTTTGTAGGATGAACGTTGGGATTTATAAGGGGGCACGGGATGACCAATAAGATCTGAATTGGTCTGTTATAAGGTAGGGCACTGATAAGGTGTTGACGAGTTTGCTGTGATAATGCCCGGTCTCTCAAGTGTAGCGAGTCGATGATGGTGTCGGCCCACTCACCACAGACTCGACGTTCGAGCAGCGGTCTGCGCGGAGATTTGGAGGGACGCCTTTCATCACGTGCCGCGCATTCGCGAGCGACAATTCCGTGCGATGATTAAAGTTGCGCAACCAATCGCCCACGTGATGTTAACTACCTCACCTGGTATACAGTGTGCCGTGGGTTCGATCCCGACCCTGACGCCTGCTGTTGTATATTTGAAGTTTGCATGTTCTCCGTGTGGCCGCGTGGAATTTTCTCCGGGTCCTCCGGCTTCCCCCTCCACACTTAGAATAAAAATGCACTTAGAAGTATTTGGCTGCTATAAATGTCCACACGATGATGAGCCACTTCGTTGAGCTGTCATTTGTGATGGTCAGGTCGCTTCTCAAGAAAGATCTACACCGCTCAGTGGGCCTTACCTGGTAAAATAAAAAATAGTAGTCGTAGGAGTAAGAGGCATCCACAGTAGGTGCTCACTTGCGCGCACGTGTGCGTGTGTGTGGCGAGTGGTGGTTAGCGCTACGAACCCGGCGACCCGAGTCCGATTCCCGCTCACGGCGAATATCTGAACCGGTCCTGGGCCCCCGCGTAGGTCGACTTGGCCTGAAATGAGCACCCGGAGCGGTGTGTAAATAAATCAGCGCCGCACTGGGGAGACAGAGGCGCTCGTCGGCAGCACTTGCCCCAACAGCCCGTCGAAGGCTATATCGGTGGTGGGATCTTTGTCTTTGTGCCGGCGTGCGGGCACAGGAACGGCAGCACCATCGTGGACACGGCCGTCGTGTTCCTGGCCGCACCGATCCGCCACCACCTCTGGGACCTGTCCGAGGTGGTCCGTGCCAGCGGCCTCCAAGACGCGCTGGCGGACGGGGTCTTCGTGAGCGGCGCCCGGGTCGTGGAGGTCGTCCTCGACGGTGCGTCGGATATGTGATCTGCGTGTGTGTGTTCGTGTGTGTGTGTTCGCGTGTTCGTGTGTTGTGTGTGTGTGTTCGTGTGTGTTCGTGTGTGTGTGTGTGTTCGTGATTGTGTTCGTGTGTTCGTGTGTTTGTGTGTGTTCGTGTGTGTGTGTGTGGTGTTTATGAGTGTGTGTGTGTTCGTATGTTCGTGTGTGTGTTCAAATGAGTATCTGGTGCGGTGTGTAAACAGCCACTAGGGAGACAAAGGCGGCCGGGCGTGGTGCTGGCCGCCCACTCCCACGTGTGTCGTTCTGGCCTTCATAGGCGCTCGCTAACAACACTTGCCCCTACAGTCTGTCAAGGCTATACGGGGGATCTTTGTGTGTGTAGCGCTAACAGCACTTGCCCCAACAGTCTGTCAAGGCTATACGGGGGATCTTTGCCTTTGTGTCCGTGCGTGTTACTGCCCTAAGAGCGCGGGGGCGACCCGAGTTCACTTCCCACACTTGGCCAACAAATCCGCTGACAAAATGTCTCGAACCGGTCGTGAGCCCAGGCCGGTGGTGCGTCGTCTAAGCACCGCCACGGGGGGGTGGGGGTGGGGGGGGTTGATTGGGCAGACGACGGCGAGCGGGCGCGAAGCTGGCCACACCTCCGGTCTGCCAAGGCTCGACAGCAATTAGGGGTTGGGGGAGTGGGGAGGGGGAGGTCAAACAAGATCGACGAATGCGAGTGACGAATGTGAACGGATTGCGACGCGCAGAGCGGCGGGCCGCGCTGTGCGGCCGCGCGTTCGTGTGCGCCGCCGGCTTCGCGTGCGCAGAGCCCACGCGCCGCGGCCGCGCGCCCGTCTGCTCCTCGCGCTGCCACGCGGGGTTCTGCCTCAACGACGGCGTCTGCAGCCACCGGCCTCCGGAGGGACCCGCGTGCCGGTAGGTACGGGCGCCTCTTTGGGCCAGCCCGCTCGCTCGCCGCACTGCACGCACGCACACATTGCCCACGCACACATACGCGTGCATGTTGAACTTCTTTCGCACCGTACGTAGCCAACCGTGCTAATCGGTGGACGTTAAAGATCCCCCGGCGAGCGCTTGCCCCTACTTAAGGCAAAACCTCCGAAACGTCGAACCTCACCCCCCCCCCCCCCTCTCTATCTCCGCCCGTGGCGCGGCACCAGATGCCCCGTGGGGGAGGATTTTTGGTTTGTG